>NC_057798.1:73184800-73204436 GCF_018294505.1 Triticum aestivum
GTCTGAGCGACGTCACATAAAGGGCTTTAAAAGAAATGCCACAGTCGTACGTCTGAGCGACATCACATAAAGGGCTTTAAAAGAAATGCAATTAACAAGAATGCCACCGTCGGACGTCTAAGCGACATCACAGACAGGGCTTACAATGAATGTAAATAACAAGAATGCCACCATCGGACGTCTGAGTGACATCACAGACAGGGCTTACAATGAATGTAAATAACAAGAATGCCACCGTCGGACATCTGAGCGACATCACAGACAGGGCTTGTAATAAACGTAAATGACAAGATTAGTCCATCCACAAGAATAATCTTTAACCGGATTTATCACACATGTATTCCACTGGGGTTTTGTCACTGAGACTGATATCTGACAAGATAAGATGAATATAGTACTTGATCAAGAATAAGATGATTTCAAGAATTTGAGACTCTGCAGAGTTTGTATGAACTGACCACAGCCAACGGATTTCCATAGTCACGAAGGACTAGTTCCGTTTTATGGTATTTCAGTAGAAACACATTTAACTAGTACACACCCATTTCACCTCACGATGCCAGGAATCACCCTGGACAATGTCCAAGAAAAACTTTGAGACGGGGAGGCCACAACCTCGAGTAGCATGGGATCAAATTTCTATACGCGCGCTCTAAGGGGTGCCCCCCTCTCGGTCCCAACCGGAAACACCCATGCCCCTGACCGGATGACGGACTTTAATCCAGGGCCATGGAACCCTCATCTCGGCCTCTCTATTTGGTGTGTACCAGGAAAACGATTTGCAACTTACTATGCCATATTCCTTTCAGAAAACATGTGACAGTACAGGAAGGAATGAATGGAAATGTGATTTGTTTCACGATGACACGGAGGTCAAATAATCTGGCATAAGACTGGCATGTCACAACACTGCCATCTTACCCATCCTCATGCCAACACATGGCTATGTAAATATGTATCCAACAACATAATGCTTTCCGAAACTTACTTTCCACTTATGTGCATGAAATATAACATTCAAAGTAATGTTCATAAACATGCCATGACTATACTAAAATGCAAACATGCAACAACCACTCATCATATCTAGAGTTCAAACATGCTTGCCTGGTTCGGAGTAGTCGGAGTTCAACTGTGTGAAGTTTGCAGCTCCGTCACCTCCTCCGGTATCTACGGTATAAGATAAATACGTACGTAACGTAAATACCATGAGTGTACAGAAAAGTGTTCCAAATATTTTTCAAATAAATATGACAAAAACTAGACAGAAAAATAAAGGTGACAGAAAAGGAATCAATCAAAAACCATTTTCTGTTAAAAAGTTATAAGAGTTTTGGTCCAAGGACCTATCTGTAATGAAACAGAAAGTTTCCAGGGGGCTTTGTGGAAAAATCCAGAATAACGTTTCATTTAAAAGAAGTGACTGAGAGGCTGACAGGAGGGCTCCACCTGTCAGGTTTGAAATTTCAAACGGAGAAAACAGAGCGCGACGGCGCCCGAGGGGTGTGGTGGTCGCCAGGTGCGATCCACGGCGAGGCAGGGGGATCGGGGGGTACCTTCATGATCAGTGCACCGTTCCGCGTCGGTGGGTGGTGGTGGTGGTCGCGGCGAGCAATGTGTTGACGGTGGCCCTTGCTCCGGCGGACGGCGGTTTGGGCAGTCGTGGATCTCGCCGGAGGGAGCTGCGGTGTTCAAATTGAGGAGGGGGTTAGCCTACAGGAGGCGGTACGAGGCTACGGGCAAGAGCAGGGCGGCGGAGGAGTCCTCACCGAAGAGAACCTTGCCGGAGCCCGACGCGGACGGAGGTGGCCGGAGTCGAAGAAGAAAGGCCCCTCGAGGCTCTCCCAATGGCTAGGCGGGGTCTAGTGAGGTGGTGGAGTCGTGCGGGGGCGAGAGCAAGCTCGGGGGTGCTATTTATAGCCGGCCCGAGGCGGTTGCCATGAATGGATAAGTCCGGCAGTTGATTACGGCGGTGCTGTGGTGGGACGGTCGGCTTAGGATCTTGAGCATCGCCTAGGTGGAGCAGTGGTGCCATTTCGGGGTCCACCTCAGCAAGGGAGGGAGGTTTACGGCCTGCCCTCGACGGAACGGCTGCACGGCCTGTCGGCGGCAGAGAACACGCTCTGCGCGTGCCAGGCCACGGCGGCGGTGCTGCATGCGTGCGCTGGCAGGGAGATGGCCACGCGGAGCTACCAGGAAGGTTGGGCGGCGCCAAACGGCGTTCTGCCACGGTGTTGTCCCCTGTCGGCCATTACGGTGGTTCGGCCGCCGCAAAGCACGCCGGTGCAGGCGGGCTAGGGCGCCACCGACGCCAGGAAGGCGCCAAGCACTCGTGTGGAGCTCCGGACAAGCGGGCCAGGCTGCGAGCATCGAGCCAAACGCACAGTGGGCATGTGACTGGAGCTCTGTCGGAGAAATGACACTGAACTTTCTGAATTTACTGAATATGAACAAAACAGTGCATGCCAAGTGTTCGACAGAATGATTCTGGCATCTAGGGATTTTTCCTTGAGCTGATGTATGGTGGGGTGGTCTCTTATTGCAACTAGGGGTTGCCTGAATTTTGGTGGAATTTTTGGAGAAGTGTAGATATGAATTTCACCAAATTTGGCAAATTTGGTCCAAACTTGCAGAGAGTGTAATTTGAAATATTTGAAAAGAATATGAGTGGATCAAGATGGTTCTGGGTTTTGGGTACAAAGGACTATCCAGGGGTGTTGAGTTGAGGTCAAAATCAAAAGCATTAGGGTACTTGCTTTGCAAATCACCTAGGCTGAAAAGTAAAGACAGAATTATTTTGGGAAGAGAAATAATTGGAATAAAATCCAAAAATGGATTTTATTAGTTTGGACAGAATGTTTGGGTTGTATCCCAGTGGGAGGAGGGGTTTTGGGGAAATTTTACCATAAGAAGTATGGTAAACAAGAGTGGATCAAAATCAAAATGAAGCCCAAAAACAAAAGATTTTCTTTTTAAAAGAACCTAATCCAAGAAAATATTATTGAGAGGGCAAACTCAGTAGAGGGTTTTTAGGAAGGTTTTAAATGACCTTCTTTAAACCAAGCAAGGCTCTTTCTGAAAACAAAAATCACAAAAAAAAATTGGAGTGTCACAGCACCTACCCCCTTAGGAAAAATCTCGTCCCCGAGAATTCAGCTGATCCTTAAATAGGTGTGGGTGCTCTGTTCGGAGAAAATCCTCGCTCTCCCAAGTTGCTTCATCCTCGGTGTGATTGCTCCACTGAATTCTGAAAAACTTGATGGTTTTCTGTCGGGTCCTCCTCTCAGACTCTTCTAATATCTTTATTGGGTGCTCCAGGTAGGTGAGGTCTGGTTGCACGTCAATATTCTCATGTGAAACTTGCTTCTCTGGGTTGCTCATGTATTTCCTCAACTGCGAGATGTGAAACACGTTGTGGATACTGGATAAGTCTCCGAGTAGGTCTAGCTGGTAGGCCACCGTGCCTCTTCGGGCCACTATATGAAATGGTCCGATGAATCTTGGTGCTAGCTTTCCCTTAATCCTGAATCGCTGCAGACCCTTCATAGGAGAAACTCTTAGGTACACCAATTCTCTGGGTTCAAAACTGATTTCCCGATGCCTTCGATCGTAATAACTCTTCTGCCGACTCTGAGCTGTTTTGAGTCGATCTCTAACTGTTTTAAGTTTCTCCTCGGCCTCCTTGAGCATATCTGGGCCGAAGATATGGCTGTCTCCGGTCTCTGACCAATTTAGCGGGGTACGGCATCTTCTTCCATATAGAGCTTCAAAGGGTGCCATTTTGCAAGCTGGCTTGATAGCTGTGGTTGTATGCGAACTCTGCATATGGCAAACTTTCTTCCCAACTGTTCCCGTAGGTGAGGACACAGGCTCTTAGCATGTCTTCTAGGATTTGGTTTATGCGTTCAGTCTGCCCATCAGTCTGGGGATGGTATGCGGTACTGAAGGCTAGTTGGGTTCCCAGTGCCTGTTGCAAGTGATCCCAAAATCTAGAGACGAACTGTGTGCCTCTGTCAGATATGATAGTCTTTGGGACTCCATGCAGGCAGACAATACGGGCAAGATAAAGTCTGGCCAGCCTCTGAGTGGTGTGAATTGTCTTTACCGGAAGAAAATGTGCTACTTTGGTTAATCTGTCGGTTATGACCCATATGGCGTTGATTCCGTGTCGTGACCGTGGCAGTCCGACAATAAAATCCATTCCAATCTCGTCTCATTTCCACTCGGGTATCTTATTTGGCTGTAACAGTCCGGCTGGTTTCTGGTGCTCGGCCTTGATACGTTGACAAGAGTCACAGCATGCAATGAACGTGGCTATATCTCTCTTCATACAGTGCCACCAAAAATTTTCCTCAAGGTCTTTGTACATTTTTGTCCCTCTAGGATGGATTGAATACGGAGCTGTGTGACTTTCAGCCAATATCTGATGTTTGAGGTCCTTGACATTTGGTATGCATAGCGTCTCTCCGTACCACAATATTCCTTGCTCATCTATGTTGAATTCTGAGGCCTTGCCCATAATTACTTTCCTTTTTATGCCCTCAATGCTGGGGTGTCCGTGTTGGGCTTCCTTGATCCTTTCCATCAGGGTAGGCTGTATTTCCAGATTCGACACACTGCCTTTGGTAACCATTATTAAATTGAGTCTGGCAAATTCTTGTTAAAACTCTGGCCTCAACTTTGGTATACTATCGTCGTCCGTGCTGGGATTCCGACTAAGTGCATCTGCCACAACATTTGCTTTTCCGGGATGATAGTGGATTCCAACATCATAATCCTTCACCAACTCTAACTAGCGTCATTGCCGTAGATTTAGCTCTGGCTGTGTGAAAATATACTTAAGACTCTTATGGTCTGTGTATATCTCACAACGATTTCCAAGTAGGAAGTGTCTCCATTCCTTGAGTGCATGGATGACCGCTGCTAATTCCAAGTCATGAGTGGGATAATTCTCCTCATCCTTGCGTAGTTTTCTGGAGACATACGCAACTACCTTGCCTTCTTGCATCAATACGCATCCGAGGCCTTTCCGGGATGCGTCACAATATACCTCAAAATTCTTGTGTATATCTGGCACAATTAATACTGGTGCCGTTGTTAATTTTCTTTTTAGCTCTTGGAAGCTTTTCTCACATGCTTTTGTCCACTCAAACTTCTTGCCTTTCTTGAGCAATTGTGTCATGGGCTTTGCTATAGTGGAGAATCCTTCAATAAATCTCCGATAATAGCCTGCCATTCCCAAGAAACTCCGTACGTCTGTTACGTTAGCTGGTGATTTCCAGCCAAGTACGGCCTTGACTTTTTCTGGGTCTACTGCAATACCTTCTTAGGTTAGCATGTGGCCCAGAAAACCCACCTGCCTTAGCCAAAATTCACATTTGCTGAATTTGGCGTACAGTTGATGTTTCCTGAGTTCTCCGAGTACAATCCTGAGATGTTCGGCGTGCTCTTCTGGTGTTTTGGAATATATCAGAATATCATCGATGAATACCACAACAAACTTGTCCATATACTTCATAAATACTTTGTTCATGAGGTGAACAAAATATGCGGGGGCGTTGGTTAGCCCGAATGGCATCATTGTGAACTCATACAGCCCATATCTAGAGGTGAAGGCGGTCTTGGGAATATCTTCTGTTCATACTTTTAATTGGTGGTATCCTGATCTCAATTCAATTTTTGAGAAGACCTTGGCCTGTGCAAGCTGATCAAATAAATCATTTATTCGGGGCATTGGGTATTTGTTTTTGATTGTGACCATGTTGAGAGCTCGATAATCAATACACAACCTCATTGTTCCATCCTTCTTCTTGGCAAATAAAATTGGAGAACCCCAAGGTGAGGAGCTGGCTCGTATGTATCCTTTCTCCAATAATTCTTTTATTTGCTTCTTCAACTCTACTAATTCGGATGGTGCCATTTTGTATGGTTTCTTGTAAATGGGAGCGGTTCCGGGTGCTAGCTCAATGCTGAATTCTATCTCTCGGTCCGGTGGCATGCCTGGTAGCTCTTCTGGAAATACGTCTGGAAATTCACACACTACTGGAACCTTGTTTAGCTCAGAAACGTCCACCTTGTTTAATCTAGGTCACCGAGGTATTTGTCTCTCTTTGGCTGAAACTTTTATTTTCTTCCCATGATGGTGTGTGAGAATCACGATACGGTTGAAGCAGTCAATAAAACCTTTGTTGGTGGTTAACCAATACATTCCTAGGATGACATCCAGTCCTTTGCTTTCCAATACAATAAGGTTGGCGTAAAACTTCAATCCTTCAAATTCAATAACCACACCTTGACAGTAACTCTGGGTCACTTGCTTAATTCCAGGGGACTTGATGATCATTGATTTTTCCAAGGGAAGCATCGGAAAATTATTTTGCAAAGCAAAACTTTTCGAAATGAATGAGCGAGAAGCTCCAGAATCAAACAAAACCATGGCAGGTATTGTGTTGACGGGGTACGTACCGATTACGATATCTGGGGCGTTCTGTGCTTCCTCTCGGGTCACGTGGTTCAGGTGACCTTTCCGGTGGTTGTTATTGGGGTTGAAATTGCTTCGCTTTGGTGCTGAATTATTGCCACCATTATTGGGCTTCGGGGTTGAGTTTCTTGGCTTGGGGCACTGCTTGGCATAGTGCCCTTCCTCTCCACAAGCGTAACAAGTAACGCCTGGGCGATATGTGAACTCCTTGTCTCTTGCATGGAAATTCTTGATTGGACGTGAATTTTCCGTCGGGGTTTTGTGTGTTCCACCATTCTGAAATTCTGTCTTGTTTCTGGGGTTGCGAGCAAAAGTAGTCTGGTCCCTTTTGCGTTTGCGGAAATCTTCCAGGCTACGTTGCTCATTTTCCAGAGTAATGGCCTTATCCACCAGTGTTTTAAAATCTGGAAAGGTATGCACAACTAGCTGGCACTTAAGGGCGGGTGCCAGGCCTTCCAAGAATTTTTCCATCTTCTTGCTCCCGGTTATGTGTTCTTCATTGGCGTAGCGAGACAGCAGAGTGAATTGGCTGTTATATTCTGACACTGTCATGGCCCTTTGCTTGAGTTCATCAAATTCTTTCTTCTTGATTTTCATGACACTCTTAGGAATGTGTGCCCCACGAAAACCTTCTTTGAAATCCTCCCAGGTTATTTCATTTTTGTTGGAGTGCATGTGCAGAAAGTTTTCCCACCATGATGCAGCTGCTCCTATGAGATAATGTGGTGCATACAATACTTTTTCACGATCTGAACACTGTGCAATAATTAATTTTCTCTCCATCTCTCGAAGCCAGTCGTCGGCCTCAAGAGGCTTGTCGGTATGAGAAAATGTTGGAGGACGCGTCTTCTGTAACTCAAATAATTTGGATTGCGGTTGATACTGACCACGGTTACTTCCCATATTGATGAATTGGTTCATCATTTCCTGGTGTTGTTGCTGACTCTGTTCATACAAATGACATACTTGTGTAGAAGCTGTATCATTGTCTTGTTGACTTGTCTGTCCCTGAGTGAAATTGTGGTTCTGCGGTGTGCCATAATTTTCTTCTGGCTGAGTTGGCATGGAGCGCGTCCAAGGACGAGACATCTTTCACTCTAGGGATATATTTTGTGAACTCGTAAGATAAGAAAGAGAGTCGCAAAAGTCAATAAAATCACACATAAAGAACATTTTTAAAACTCCAGGATATTTTTGGAAACACACGATTGCGCGCGGAGAAGGACTATTACATATCTTACACGCAGGCATAATTATACATTACATCACTCAGGATATGCGTGCATAATCATGACATGTTATTTAAACTAGTGCACTTCTCCAGATCCTACATGATGCGCAAACATGCTACTTCTCACAACCTATGTACATATAAACATATTGCACAAGTCGGTACATCGCAAGGCGTCTACGCGCACTCAGTCGGAGATGGTGAGGATCTCCCTTGGCCTACCGAGGGTGAGACGCAGTGACGCTGGGGAATCAACTTCCTCCTCGCTAATAGGTTCCAGACGAGGAACGCTGCGCTAAGCTGATGGAGCAGGTGCCGTAGGCGGAGTAACCTGAATAAGAGTGGGCGGAATAGGTGGAGTAGCACGTATGGGAGTGGGTGCAAAAAGTGGTGTAGCGCGAACGGGAGTGGGTGCAAAAAGTGGTGCAGCGCGAACGGGAGTGGGTGCAATAGCCTGGTTAAATTCCTCAGTGGTAGGCAGACGACGAGTAGTGGCGAGAATGGTAGGTGAATGAGAAGCTGAGGACGAGATAAAAGTCAGCGGTGGAGCGGTGTGTAGGAGTTCCCTCCTATTAGCAGCACAGCCATGAACTGAGTCCATGCGGGCAGCTACGAGGTCGTCCACCATGCTGTCAAAGGCTGCCTCCAGGGCAAGGAGGTACTCGACAAGCATCTCAAAGGCCTCGTCTCGCTCTCCTCTGGGGCAAGAGAATGAGTAGTGACAGGTGTAAGGCGCATGGCATGGAAGGTAGCGGTAGCGACGGGTCTTCATTGCAGGAAGGACATCCCGAAGACGAGCTATCGCCTTACGGGCTGTCATCTGCATAGCATGCCTTTCTGTAGGCATGGCTCTCCCCAAGAAACAGAAGCGGCGCATCTCAACACGCCCTCCCCTGAATTGCACCGCGACCTGGTGCATGGTCAGACTGTCGTTGATCTTGTGCGGATAAAGTGTGAAGACTGGGCGCACAGATGGCCCCATCGCGACCTAAACGATGAAGGAGAGGAGTTTGACGAACCCCTCAGGCACGTTGGCGAACATTTGAGACTCGCAGTCGCTGCCGGCCATCTACAAAAGTAGGAAAAAATTCTGAGTGATCAGATCATAAATTTTATGCTGACTGTCAAAAAAATGACTACATTTGTAAAAACAAGAATAAACTCTGTCATGCTAATAATTAAATTTGCGATCGCACCTAGTGGCTTCCTACAGTCGGCCTGGCTCTGGTTACCAAGTCTGTCACGACCGACTTTTCAATAAATAAATATTGAGAAAATCGATCTTTAAATCCCAGTATAGGAAAAGTCATCCTCACTGGTAGACAAATACTTGATGAACAGAGGACCAGTAGCATTAAATATATTATAGGGTTGAGCTGAGGCTGCTCAACAATTTATTACAAACTCGCCAATATCTCACATAAGGGCGGTTATGACACAGGGATATGGTGGCATGCTACTAGCTCGAGGAAAAAAGTGGTGGATAACTTGACTCCTAACTGGCAGCTCATCGAGCGTCGAGGTGAGGCTCGATGAATTTATTTCTGGGTTGCGAAAGCGGATAATATAAGGACCAAATAGGATCTCGCGGGACTGACTGGGACTCCTCTAGGCGTCGGACTCGCTATCAAACTCTTCATCCATGAGATCGCCTTCATCAACATCTGGCCAAATCAACAAGCCAGGTGAGTACTTTGAAAGTACTCGCAAGACAGTTCGGACAAAAGGTATAATAAATGAATGCATGAATGCGTCACGAATAAAATGATGCTCATACAACAATGATAATATTTATGCACGACTTGATAAGTAACAAATAAATGAAAAACCGATCGGGTATCTGGAGCGACGCCTCAAAAGGTAAACAATTAAAACTCATGCCGCAGTCGGGCGTCTAAGTGACACCACATAAAGGGCTTTAAAACAAATGCCACAGTCGGACGTCTAAGCGACATCACATAAAGGGCTTTAAAAGAAATGCCACAGTCAGACGTCTGAGCGAAGTCACATAAAGGGCTTTAAAAGAAATGCCACAGTCGGACGTCTGAGCGACATCACATAAAGGGCTTTAAAAGAAATGCCACAGTCGGACGTCTGAGCGACATCACATAAAGGGCTTTAAAAGAAATGCCACAGTCGGACGTCTGAGCGACGTCACATAAAGGGCTTTAAAAGAAATGCCACAATCAGACGTCTGAGCGACATCACATAAAGGGCTTTAAAAGAAATGCAATGAACAAGAATGCCACCGTCGGACGTCTGAGCGACATCACAGACAGGGCTTACAATGAATGTAAATAACAAGAATGCCATCGTCGGATGTCTGAGCGACATCACAGACAGGGCTTACAATGAATGTAAATAACAAGAATGCCACCGTCGGACGTCTGAGCGACATCACAGACAGGGCTTGTAATAAACGTAAATGACAGGATTAGTCCATCCACAAGAATAATCTTTAACCGGATTTATCACACATGTATTCCACCGGAGTTTTGTCACTGAGACTGATATCTGACAAGATAAGATGAATATAGTACTTGATCAAGAATAAGATGATTTCAAGAATTTGAGACTCTGCAGAGTTTGTATGAACTGACCACAACCAACGGATTTCTGTAGTCACGAAGGACTAGTTCCGTTTATGGTATTTCAGTAGAATCACATTTAACTAGTACACACCCATTTCACCTCACGATGCCAGGAATCACCCTGGACAACGTCCAAGAAAAACTTTGAGACGGGGAGGCCACAACCTCGAGTAGCATGGGATCAAATTTCTATACGCGTGCTCTAAGGGGTGCCCCCTTGTCGGTCCCAACCGGAAACCCCCATGCCCCCTGACCGGATGACGGGCTTTAATCCAGGGCCATGGAACCCTCATCCCGGCCTCTCTATTTGGTGTGTACCAGGAAAACGATTTGCAACTTACTATGCCATATTCCTTTCGGAAAACATGTGACAATACAGGAAGGAATGAATGGAAATGTGATTTGTTTCACGATGACACGAAGGTCAAATAATCTGGCATAAGACTGGCATGTCACAACACTACAGTCTTACCCATCCTCATGCCAACACATGGCTATGCAAATATGTATACAACAACATAATGCTTTCCGAAACTTACTTTCCACTTATGTGCATGAAATATAACATTCAAAGTAATGTTCATAAACATGCCATGACTATACTAAAATGAAAATATGCAACAACCACTCATCATATCTAGAGTTCAAACATGCTTGCCTGGTTCGGAGTAGTCGGAGTTCAACTGTGTGAAGTTTGCAGCTCCGTCACCTCCTCCGGTATCTACGATATAAGCGAAATACGTACGTAAAGTAAATACCGTGAGTGTACAGAAAAGTGTTCCAAATATTTTTCAAATAAATATGAAAAAAAACTAGACAGAAAAATAAAGGTGACAGAAAAGGAATCAATCAAAAAGCATTTTCTGTTAAAAAGTTATAAGAGTTTTGGTCCAAGGACCCATCTGTAATGAAACAGAAAGTTTCCAGGGGGCTCTGCGGAAAAATCCAGAATAACGTTTCGTTTAAAATAAGTGACTGAGAGGCTGACAGGCAGGCTCCACCTGTCAGGTTTGAAATTTTAAACGGAGAAAACAGAGCGCGACGGCGCCCGAGGGGTGCGGTGGTCGCCGGCGGCGATCCACGGCGTGGCAGGGGGATGGGGGGGGTACCTTCGTGATCAGTGCACCATTCCGCGTTGGTGGGTAGTGGTGGTGGTCGCCGGCGAGCACTGTGTCGATGGAGGCCCTTGCTCCGACGGACGGCGATTCGGGCAGTCGTGGATCTCGCCGCAGGGAGCTGCAGTGTTCAAATTGAGGAGGGGGTTAGCCTACTGGAGGTGGTACGAGGCTATGGGCAAGAGCAGGGCGGCGGAGGAGTCCTCACCGAAGAGAACCTTGCCGGAGCCCGAGGCGGACGGAGGTGGCCAGAGTCGAAGAAGAAAGGCCCCTCGAGGCTCTCCCAGTGGCTAGGCAGGGTCTAGTGAGGTGGTGGAGTCGTGCGGGGGCGAGAGCAAGCTCGGGGGTGCTATTTATAGCCGGCCCGAGGCGGTTGCCGTGAACGGATAAGTCTGGCGGTTGATTACGGCGGCGCTGTGGCGGGACGGTCGGCTTAGGAGCTTGAGCATCGCCTAGGTGGAGCAGTGGTGCCATTTCGGGGTCCAGCTCAGCAAGGGAGGGAGGTTTACGGCCTACCCTCGACGGAACGGCCGCACGGCCCGTCGGCGGCAGAGAACGCGCTCTGCGCGTGCCAGGCCACGGCGACGGTGCTGCATGCATGCGCTGGCAAGGAGACGGCCACGCGGAGCTACCAGGAAGGTTGGGCGGCGCCAAACAGCGTTCTGCCGCGGTGTTGTCCCCTGTCGGCCATTACGGTGGTTCGGCCGCCGCAAAGCACGCCGGCGCAGGCGGGCCAGGGCGCCACCGACGCCAGGAAGGCGCCAAGCGCGCGTGTGGAGCTCCGGACAAGCGGGCCAGGCTGTGAGCATCGAGCCAAACGCACAGTGGGCATGTGACTGAAGCTCTGTCGGAGAAACGACACTGAACTTTCTGAATTTACTGAATATGAACAAAACAGTGCATGTCAAGTGTTCAACAGAATGATTCTGGCATCTAGTGATTTTTCCTTGAGCTGATGTATGTTGGGGTGGTCTCTCATTGCAACTAGGGGTTGCCTGAATTTTGGTGGAATTTTTGGAGAAGTGTAGATATGAATTTCACCAAATTTGGCAAATCTGGTCCAAACTTGCAGAGAGTGTAATTTGAAATATTTGAAAAGAAGATGAGTGTATCAAGACGGCTCTGGGTTGTGGGTACAAAGGACTATCCAGGGTTGTTGAGTTGAGGTCAAAAATCAAAAGCATTAGGGTACTTGCTTTGCAAATCACCTAGGCTGAAAAGTAAAGATAGAATTATTTTGGGAAGAGAAATAATTGGAATAAAATCCAAAAATGGATTTTATTAGTTTGGACAGAATGTTTGGGTTGTATCCAAGTGGGAGGAGGGGTTTTGGGGAAATTTTACCATAAGAAGCATGGTAAACAAGAGTGGATCAAAATCAAAATGAAGCCCAAAAACAAAAGATTTTCTTTTTAAAAGAAACTAAATCCAAGAAAATATTATTGAGAGGGCAAACTCAGAAGAGGGTTTTTATGAAGGTTTTAAATGACCTTCTTCAAACCAAGCAAGGCTCTTTCTGAAAACAAAAATCACAAAAAAAATTTGGAGTGTCACAATCTCTCAACTCGGGCATTTGCTTGAAATATTAACTTCAACTCCTAGAACATCGCATATGGTCCATGACGTTCAAAATATCTTTGAAGTCCCGATTCTAAGCCGTAAAGCATGGCACACTGACCTAACGAGTAGTCATCAGATCGAGCTTGCCAGGCGTTCACAACGTCAGCTTCTGCTCTTGCAGCAGGCCTTGCACCTAGCGGTGCATCAAGGACATAATTATTCTATGCAGCAATGAGGATAATCCTCAAGTTACCGACCCAGTCTGTGTAGTTGCTGCCATCAACTTTCAACTTAGCTTTAGCACGGGCAATTGATCTACAACATAGATATGCAAAAACTACCAGGACTAAGTTCATGATAAATTAAGTTTAGTTAATCAAATTACTTAAGAACTACCACTTGGATAGACATCCCTCTAGTCATGTAAATGATACATGATCCAAATCAACTAAACCATGTCCGATCATCACGTGAGATGTAGTCTTCAATGGTGAACATCACTATGTTGATCATATCTACTATATAATTCACATTCGACCTTTCAGTCTCCAGTGTTCCGAGGCCATATCTATATATGCTAGGCTCGTCAAGTTTAACCCGAGTATTCTGCGTGTGCCAATCTGGCTTGCACCCGTTGTATTTGAACGTAGAGATTATCACACACGATCATCACGTGGTGTCTCAGCACGAAGAACTTTCACAACGGTGCATCCTCGGGGAGAACGCTTATACCTTGAAACTTTAGTGAGGGGTCATCTTATAATGCTACCGCCGTACTACGCAAAATAAGATGCATAAAAGATAAACATCACATGCAATCAAAATATGTGATATGATATGGCCATCATCATCTTGTGCTCATGATCTCCATCACCAAAGCAACGGCATGATCTCCATCGTCACCGGATTGACACCTTGATCTCCATCATAGCGTCGTGGTCGTCTCGCCAACCATTGCTTCTACGACTATCTCTACCGCTCAGTGATAAAGTAAAGCAATTACATAGCGGTTGTATTTAATACAATAAAGAGACAACCATATGGCTCCTGCCAGTTGCCGATAACTTTTACAAAACATGATCATCTCATACAACAATCTTATATCACATCGTGTCTTGACCATATCACATCACAACATGCCCTGCAAAAACAAGTTAGACGTCCTCTAGTTTGTTTGTTGCAAGTTTTACGTGGCTGCTACGGGCTGCTAGCATGAACCGTACAAACCTACAGCACAAAACACCACAAAGGTGATTTATCAAGTTTGTTGTTTTAACCTTCACAAGGATCGGCCGCAATCAAATTCAATTCAACTAAAGTTGGAGAAACAGACACCCGCCAGCCACCTATATGCAAAACTAGTTGCCTGTCTGCCGGTGGAAGCGGTCTCATGAACGTGGTCATGTAAGGTTGGTCCATGCCGCTTCATCCAACAATACTGCCTAATCAAAATAAGACATTGGTGGTAAGCAGTATGACGATCACCGCCCACAACTCTTTTTGTTCTACTCGTGCATATCATCTACACATAGACCTAGCTCGGATGCCACTGTTGGGAAACGTAGCATGCAATTTCAAAAAAAATCCTATGCTCACGCAAGATCTATCTAGTAGATGCATAGCAACGAGAGGGGAGAGTGTATCCACGTACCCTCGTAGATCGAAAGAGGAAGCATTAACTTAACGCGGTTGATGTAGTGGAATGTCTTCTCGAATCAACCGGTCAAGTACCGAACGTACGACACCTCTGAGTTTTGCACATGTTCAGCTCGATGACGTCCCTTGAACTCTTGATCCAACAGAGTGTCGATGGATTCGATGAGTTCTGTCAGCATGATGGCGTGAAGACGCTGTTGGTGGCTGCACAGGGCTTCGCCTAAGCACTACGACAATATGACCGGAGGAGTAAATGGTGAAGGGGGGCACCGCACATGGCTAAGACAATTGATGTGCTTTGGGGTGCCCCCCTGCCCTCGTATATAAAGGAGGAGGACGACGACCATAAGGGGCGCACCAAGGAGGGGGGAGTCCTACTAGGACTCCACTCCTAGTAGGATTCGGCCCACCTTTTTTCTTCTTACGGAGAGGGGGAAAGGGGAAAGAGGTGGAGAGGGAGAAGGAAAGGGGGGCCGCACCCCCCACCCCTTGTCCAATTCGGATTGGCGCGCGCACCTCCTGTGGCCTGCCTCCTCCTATCCACTAAGGCCCATGAGGCCCATTAACTTTCCCTGGGGGTTCCGGTAACCTCCCGGTACTCCGAGAGATCCCCGAACCTTTTTGAAACCATTCTGGTGTCCATATACAACCTTCCGATATATCAATATTTACCTCTCGACCATTTTGAGACTTCTCGTCATGTCTGTGATCTCATCCAGAACTCCGAAAAACTTCGGTCACCAAAACACATAACTCATATAATACTTATCATCATCGAAGGTTAAGCGTGCGGACCCTACAGGTTCAAGAACTATGTATACATGACCAAGACACCTCTCCAATCAATAACTAATAGCGGAACCTAGATGCTGATATTTGTTACCACATATTCTATGAATATCTTTATCGGTCGAACCGCAATGTCAACATAGTTATTCCCTTTGTCATCGGTATGTTACTTGCCTGGGATTCGATCGTCAGTATCTCTATACCCAGTTCAATCTCGTTACCGGCAAGTCTCTTTACTTGTTCCGTAGTGCATCATCCGGTAACTAACTCATTAGTCACATTACTTGCAAGGCTTCATATGATGTGCATTACCGAGAGGGCCCAAAGATACCTCTCCGATACTCGGAGTGACAAATCCTAATCTCAATCTATGTCAACCCAACAAACACCTTTGGAGATACATGTAGAGCATCTTTATAATCACCCAGTTACGTTGTGATGTTTGATAGCACACAAGGCATTCCTCCGGTGTCCGGGAGTTGCATAATCTCATAGTCGGAGGAATATATATTTGACACGAAGAAAGCAGTAGCAATAAAACTGAACGATCATTATGCTAAGCTAAGAGATGAGTCTTGTCCATCACATCATTCTCCTATTGATGTGATCGCATTTATCAAATGATAACACATGTCCATGGCTAGGAAACTTAACCATCTTTGATCAATGAGCTAGTCTAGTACAGGCATACTAGGGACACGTAGTTCAGTCTATGTATTCACACATGTATCAAGTTTTGGTTAATACAACTCTAGCATGAATAATAAACATTTATCATGAATAAGGAAATATAAAACAACAACTTTATTATTGCCTCTAGGGCATATTTCCTTCATCTCCTTTGTTTCATGTTCGGTGGACTTGAGTCGTAGGATGTACTATACTATCAAGAGGGGGTCTGTATCGGAGAGGTTTGGGTGGAATCAACACGTACACATCTTCTTTGCACCCTCAGCTCTTTCCTGCATCTTTGGAGGATCCTTCTTTGTCGTGGAAGTGGCATTCGACAGGAGCCAGCGGTAGTACCATGGCTGGATGTGGCAGTACAGTCGATGGCAACAGGCGATAGTACCGATGTAACAGTGGTAGTACCACCTAGAGCAACAAGCGGTAGTACCGCTCCAGTGCAGCTGTACTACCGCCTCGATTCGGGACTCTGGTTTCTCGTGTTGGGTCGGCGGCAGTAGCAGCGGCAGTAGGAGCAGTAGTACCACTCATGAGCGGTAGTACCGTGCCTACTGCCGCTTCTAGTGCCGCTCAAGGGTTCTTCTACATGTGCTCTTGTAAGATGCTGGGCGCGGTACCAGCGGTAGTACCGTTGGGCCAAGCGACAGTTCCGTTGCGGCAAGCAGTAGTACCGCTCCCGTGAGCGGTAGTACCGCGCGCTGCGGGCCGAGAGTGGGGATAACGGTTGGATCTTTTCCCCCGCTATATAAGGGGGTCTTCTTCTCCAAGAAGACTCACCTCTTCTCCCCCAAAACCCCATTGTCGCTCCAAAGCATATTTTCACCTGATCTCTCTCCCTAGCCAATCAAACTTGTTGATTTTCTAGGGATTGATTGAGAAGGCCCCGATCTACTCTTCCACCAAGAGAAACTTGATGCCCCCCACTAATCCCTTGCAGATCTTGTTACTCTTGGGTGTTTGAGCACCCTAGACTATTTAGATCACCTCGGAGCCACATTCCATTGTGGTGAAGCTCCGTGGTTTGTTGGGAGCCTCCAATTCGGTTGTAGAGAGAACCCAAACCTTGTTTGTAAAGGTCCGATAGCCGCCTTCAAGGGAACCACTAGTGGAATCATAGCATCTCGCATTGTGTGAGGGCGTGAGGAGAATACGGTGGCCCTAGTGGCTTCTTTTGGGGCATTGTGCCTCCACACCGCTCCAACGGAGACGTACTTCCCTCAAAGGGAAGGAACTTCGTTAACACATCCTCGTCTCCACTGGCTGCACTTGTGGTTATCTCTTACCTTTACTTTGTGCAAGCTATTGTTGTGTTGTATCATTTGCTTGCACATGTTGTTGTTGTTAGCATCATATAGGTTGCTCACCCAGTTGCACATCTAGACAACCTTTTGTTGCTAACCCAATTTTGTTAAGAAAAGCTAAAAATTAGTACTTGCCTATTGACACCCCCCTCTACACTAGTAGAAAACAGGGCTTTCGTTCGGGCCTAGCCAGCCCATTAGTCCCGATTCAGTCAAGAACCGGGACCCATGGGGGAATTCGTCCAGGTTCGCCAGCCCAAGGGGCCGGCTGGGGCCTCGTGGGCATTGGTCCCGGTTCGTATGGACCCATTTGTCCCGGTTCCTGGCACGCACCGGGACCAATGGTCCTCGCTCCTGGCCCACAACCATTGGTCCCGGTTCGTGGCTTGAACCGGGACAGATTGCCGGGCTTTAGTACCGGTTTCTACCACGAACTGGGACAAATGAGTTGCCTATATATACCCCATCGCCATAGCAGAGCACTCCATAGTGCTCTATTTTTTCTGGCCAATGAGGGGAGGGCATTTTGGTGCTCTAGCTCACCTCCTATGCACATGAGGTGTTCGATGAAATGTCCGAGCCACGCTAGTTAATCGTTCTCCTCTTGAAACTCGACCTCCAAGCTCCATTTCCCCCGAGATTTGTCTAGGTTTAGCGGTCCGTCACGTCATGTCCCTGTCTTCACCACCATCGATCGCCTGCGCCAATCTCGTCGCCGGCACCACCATGGTGAGCCTTTTGTTCTTATATTCTTTCTAAAAGAAAAAAATTCTTACTTCAGATAGATACTTGTCTAATTCTCTTACTTCTATTATTTCTTGTTATTATATAGTGCGATGGTTTTGGTATCCGCCCCCGTCGGCCCTCATCCTATCTATGATTCGGATGTGGTATATATCATCTTTTGATAACTATTTGGTTCATTTATTGTTTATGACAATTATGCCGGCCAATGTGACATAGATTTTATTTATCTAGGAGGTGGTTGAATCGGAAATTCCAACCGACCCTATTGTTGATAGGTTAAATTTAGTTGAAGAAAAAAACAATTACTTGAAGGGAAAAAATAGAAAAATTGAGGAGGAGAAGATGATATTGGAGTTGCATGTTGCGGATGTCGTCGATGATCACAAGATCAAGATGGATGCAATGCGGTTGACGATTAGAAAGATTACAAAACATGCCATTCATACCGAGGCTTGGTATTATTATGTAGTTGGATCAGTTGTTACCTTGGTTGCGATTATGATCGCATTTGTTTTTGCATTTAAATGTTTTACATAATTTCAATGTATGGTTTAATTAGATGCTCCGGAGAGCTATATGTTGCACATGCTATGTGGGTGAAATACCTTTGTAACAGACGAGTTTCCGTATGAAACACTGATACTTCGAAAGAGATTGTCCGTTTTGTACACGAAGTGCATCCAGTTTTTGCCGTAACCCTCTCTACTTTCTTGCACATGCTATGTGGGTGAAATGATGATACCATGCCAACTTGAAACCTTTTCAGAGTTCATTTCAAATGATTTTCAATTTCATGGTCTCATAGCTCAAAATAATCAGTAAATGCATGAAAAATAACAAATGAAGTCAGAAAGGGTTGTAAATTGCTGATGTGGCTTTGAATGGTGCATTTTGAACACAGAAAAACTATGGAACTCAAATAAGTTCAAAAAAATGAAATCCCTTTGTAACAGACGAGTTTTTGTATGAAACCCTGATACTTCGAAAGAGATTGTTTGTTTTGTACACGAAGTGCATCCAGTTTTTGTCGTAACCCTCTCTACTTTCTTGCATATGCTATGTGGGTGAAATGATGATACCATGCCAACTTGAAACCTTTTGAGAGTTTATTTCAAATGCTTTTCAATTTCATGGTCTTATAGCTCAAAATAATCAGTAAATGCCCGAAAAATAACAAATGAAGTCAAAAAGGGTTGTAAATTGATGATGTGGCTTTGAAGGGTGCATTTTGAACACGGTAAAATTATAATAGCAAAAAGAATTATCATAAAATAAAATAAATAAGTAATTTGAAACAAAAGAATATAAACTATAATAAAATATATAAGTAGAAATAAAATAAAATAAAAGACAATAAAATTTAATAACATAAATAAATTTATGAAACTAAAATTATCAAAGTATTTTCTGTTCAAAATCATTAAAAGCAAAAGGAATTTTCATAAAGAACTTTTTTTGTTGGAAACTTTAATAGCAAA
>NC_057798.1:73204918-73205711 GCF_018294505.1 Triticum aestivum
GCAAAAAGAATTATCATAAAATAAAATAAATAACTAATTATAAACAAAAAAATAAAATAAAATAAAATAAAATAAAATAAAGCAAAAAAGAAAACAAAAAACTGGGAAAAAAATTTGCCACCTACTGGGCCACCACGGCCTGAATACAACTAGAAACCCTATTGGGCCAGGATTCAGGCCCACAAACGGCCCAGCAGGTCCACAGGCAGAGACACAAGTTTAGGCTGGTAGGCCTGCAATAGTAAGGAGTTCAAATGGGTGGGCAGAGTCAGGCTTATAAACAGGTGCGACCCCTCTTCAGCTAGCGAGGTGGGACTAAACTTTGGCCGCGACGCGGGCAGCACAGGGGCCTTTGGTCTTGGTTGGTGGCACCAACTCGGACTAAAGGGTGCAATGGTATCGGTTCGTGGCACCAACCGGTACCGATTCCCCCCTTTAGTCCGGGTTGGTGCCACCAACCGGGACCAAAGGCCTCTGCTTCCCGCCCTTTGGGCTGCTGAAAAGAGACATTTGGTCCCGGTTGGTGGCACCAACCGGGACTAAAGGGTGGCATTTGTCCTGGTTGGTGGCACCAACCGGGACTAAAGGGTTGGGTATAAAACAAACACTTGTGAAAATTTTCTTTCAGTTCGTCTTCCTGGCCGCCCAACGCCCCAGCGTTGCTCCTCCTCGTCGTCGCCGTCGTTGCCTCAGCCCCGCGCCCGAGCCCCTGCCCGCGGACCGCCCCCGCGCGCCGGCGCCCTCGCCGCCCCTGCCTCTGACGCCATCGCCGCGTCGTCCCTGCCTCTGACGC
>NC_057798.1:73205721-73206422 GCF_018294505.1 Triticum aestivum
CAATTGTAATGATGTTTTAAAGTATACATATATGCAAGCTATTGTTAGAACATTTTAGGTTAGTTTAATTTTTAGAAAATTTTAGGTTAGTTTTATCTATATATGTTCTCTGATTTAGTACATTTTAGGTTAGTTTAATTTTTAGAAAATTTTAGGTTAGTTTTATCTATATATGTTCTCTGATTTAGTACATTTTAGGTTAGTTTAATTTTTAGAAATTTTTAAATATCTAGCTAGGAAAGGAAGAAGAAGAAGAAAAATGAGAGGAAAAGGAAAATAAGAAGAGGAAGAGAGGAGAAGAAGAGGAGTGCAAGAAGAGGAGAAATAAATAAGAAGAGGAAAAAAAGAAAAGGAAGAGGAGAAGAAGAAAGGAATAGAGGTCTATTTTCTTCTTCTTCTTCTCTATTCCTTTCTTCTTCTCCTTTTTTCTTCTTCTTTTTTTTCTTCGATCACTTCTCTTATATTCCTTTCTTCTTCTCATCTTTTTATTTCTTCTTTTATCTTCTTATTTTTTATCGAGTACGTCGTTGTCGATATACCCCCTCTCGAGAACTTCAACACGAGGGAGGAGTCGATATACCCCCTCCCCGATAACATTATTTTCCCATGTACGTATGTCGTCATTGTCGATATAACCCCCTCCCGGATAACTTCGACATGAGGGGAGGTCGATATATATACCCCCTCTCGACCATGATAAC
>NC_057798.1:73206731-73211195 GCF_018294505.1 Triticum aestivum
GAGGACACCCAAACCCTAGAAAAAATGATGTTGGTCTCCTACCCCCTCCCGCCGCGCCCCTACCCGACAAACTCTCTCGAGGCCACCCAAATTTACCAAGTTAAAAGAGCGTTGTCGTCGAGGCCACCCCAAACCCTTGAAGCGTTGTCGAGGCCATCCCAAACCCTTGAAGCGTTGCCGAGGCCACCCCAAACCCTAGAGAAGCAGCATCGAGGCCACTAATATGATTCCTTATTGTGATTAGCTAGCTAGTTCTATATTTGCCACTAATATATCCATCGGTCATGTTTGAATAATAATTGCCATGTTGTAAATATTTGCAGAAACTATGGAGCACCCCCAAGACGAAGCAACAGAAGCGATGTTAGGGGACATAATCGCAAAAGGTATATATATTAGTTAAGCTTGTGCCGACTAGCTAATTGATGCATTCATTGTTTTTGTATGTACACATATTAATTAACTCTCGTCTTTCTTCTTTTTTCTAGCCCTCCGGATCGAGCACAACTTCAGTAAAGAGACGAGGCCCGAAGAAAAAGTTGTGCTCGGATGAAAGGTTTGAGATCACAGCAATCGCGCGCGATGGCAAGCCGATTGAACCGTACTAGACAAAGGAAGCATTTGCTAATCAGTGCGGGGTTCTTGTTAGGGAAAAGATCCCGATCAGTATCCAGCAATGGTTAAAGCCTAAGAATGAAGACCCCGAGGTGTCTTATGTCTCCGATATGCAGAAATAAGATCTTTGGACAATGCTTAAGACAAATTTCACTCTACCGCCGGAGGAGGATCCAGAGAAGCTAGTTATAGAGCAATTGATCAAGTCTCATGCTCTTAAGAAGATGGCAGAACTATTCAGGAGGTGGAAGAATGAGCTAAAAACGTTTGTCGACAAAGAAATTACACCAGAATTCACCGGCCGGTTTGAGAAGATCAGAGATCACTGGCCCGCATTTGTGGCCCACAAGGCATCGGAAAAGAGTAAGAAGATGTCAACTACAAACAAGAAAAATGTTGCGAAGAAGAAGCATCACCATCGCACGGGGTCAGGTGGCTACCTCAAAGCCCGACCTTTGTGGGACAAGGCTGAGAATGACCTGATTGCTAAAGGGGTCCAACCAGAGACATTGAACTGGCCAGTCCGTTGCCGAACTTGCTTCTTCGGGGTTGGCAGAACCTTGGACCCTATATCAGGGAAGTGCGTTTGGATGGATGAGAAACTGCAAATACCCGTCACGAGGCTTCAGGAGTATATCGAGAAAGTGCAGCAAGGGACCTTCGTTCCAGACAGAGAGAAGGACGAACTCACAATGGCCCTCGGGAATCCTGAGCACCCTGGACGGACACGAGGCACGCCAGGCTCCGTTCCGTGGAAGGCTGGGTTTCCGGATGAAGGGGTTTACAAATGCTAGGTGAGGAGGAAGAAAGTGGAGCATAGCCAACTGCAGGCACTGCACGAAAGGGTATAAGGGCTAGAGGAACAAGAAGCAGATCGCAGCAAACAACCTACCGAAGCTTCCCCTGAAACTACCCCGCCATCTCAGCGGAGAAGCAGCGTGGCTTCCACCGAGCAGACTCAGCAGCTAGAGCCTGTCTTCACGGCTCCTGCTAGCTACCCCGTGGATGCTATCACGGAGTCTCAACATTGCCACCTTATGACGCGATGGATGACATTGAAAGTCAAGGCGGCTGTTGGCTCTGTTTTACCTACTGAACCTCGCACAACCTACCACGGCCGGTCTATTCCAGAAGGATATGCTAGGGTGATGGTGGATCAAATAACGGACGGATTTGAGGACCTTCAGCTTGACCACCCTACGGGTGAAGGGGAGATTCGGCTGGGTTCTTCTCTGAAGACTCCATGCCTATGGCGGAAGGAGCTCATCAACCTTCCGGACTGGACGCCTCCGCCTCCTCCTCCTCCTCCGGCGAGTCAGGGCACTCCGCCTCCTCCTCCACCTCCTCCTCCGGCAAGTGATCAGGGCACTCGGCCTCCTTATCCGGCGTGTGGCGGCACTCCGCCACCTTCTCCGCCTGCGCCGGCGCGCCCGAGCAGCCAGCCTCCCTTCTCCGCCTCGTCAACAAGGGCGGAAGAGACCCGCTGCCTCTCCGGCTGCTCCGGCGCGTCGTTCTTCTCCTCCGCCTCGTAAGAAAGGAAAGACAGCCGCAGCCGCTCCGTCCGCTCCGGCGTCTAGCAGTACAGCCAGAGGAAGGCAATACAGATACAGTCCTTCTCTGAAGACTCCAGAGAAGTTACCATACGAGAGGAGCCAGGAGGAAAACACGAAGATCGTGCAAGCCGAAGTGAACAACTTCTTTGAAGGGGTGAAAGCAAAGAAACAACCACCTCCGGAGGAGAAGATAGATCCGGTAAAAGCGAAGCGTACTCTGGCTGCCCTGAAGAAACCATCAAAGTCTCCGGCGAAAGGCAACTACGAGTGCATTATTACAAAGTCATTTATCGAAGCAGAGCGGTCGGGAAGTACTGTCAGTGGTCAAAGGTTAGCAGAACGATGAGCTAGGGAAAAAGTTGCCCATCTCGGCGAACAAGCGAACCAATCATCCCCCCCGCTCAAGGTTTCTAGCGATATCGTCGCTAATCATCCGGGGATCTTCCCCGGTACCAATCCTGCAGTTACCTGCTCGACGATGCACATTTTGATTTCTTGGAGGTGGACGAACACAAATACGTGTACGGGAAGCCTCTCGTCAAAGATGAAAGATCTCTAACAACGATGATGCGAAGATTCCATGATTGGTACATGAAAACCTATAGAGAGTCTGAGGGGAGAAATATTTTGACGCTGAGAGTTAGAGAGGAGCATGACCTCATTGGAATTGAACTGTTGAATGTTCCATTTGAGGAGTTCTTCGTGTTTTTCAATCTAAAGGCCCTCGATAAATTAATGATCACTTGCTACTGCCTGTAAGTAGTACTACTTCTGTCATTAAGTCTCTATATATATATGTCAGCTCTTTCATTGCATGTATTTTTAATTATCCTCACTATATTATGCAGATTGAAGATAGCCGAATTGTAGAAAAGACAAATCGGTGATATTGGGTTCATTAACACAAATCTCATAGATGCATATATGGTTGAATTTCAGGCCAAAGATACCGAGGCCAAGCTGCTACAATCGTTTGTATTAAATCAAAACAAAGCTATAATACTTTTCCCTTACGAAATCCAGTGAGTGTTACTGTCTTGTGCATATTCGGTTTCCCTTATTAGTCGAGGTTATAGTAATTTAATTGATGAGTTATGCATGCATGCGCAGCTTCCACTATATTCTCCTAGAGATTAAGCTTGAGCAGGGACTAGTAACCGTCTTAGACTCGAGACGAAAAGATTCCAAGGAGTATGCGGACATGACTGAAATTCTAGAGAAGTAAGTTAAATCGATCATTATCGCACCATATCGACAACTTTGTTCATTTCCTGATATCAAGTAATTGTTTTCTTTGTCTGGCAGGGTTTGGAAAAAATTCACCTCAAAAACTCCGGGACTGCTGAAGAAGCTGCAATTTAGACACCCGAAAGTAAGTACTATAGTAGCATGTTCCACGCATCTCCTAGTGATTCAAGCGCTAGTTTCATCAATACCATTTAACATGCTTTCTAGTTATCAGTTTGATTGACCTCTATTTCTTGTAAAGTGGTTGTGGCAGGAAGAAGGGAATGATTACTATGGATACTACATTTGCGAGTCCATCCTCCACGCGACCTGTGAGCGGGGCTAATCTGACAAACAATATGAAGTGCGTAAATAATAATATTCACAATTTTATTTTATTACCATCATTTGTGTTCAGTTTCATTTATTCATATATATGTATTGACCCGCGTCTTCAAATTAGATATTTCGGATGCGGGATGAACTCCTACCACCAAATTGTATGCGAGGAATTCAAGAGGAATTGGCGGCATTCTTTCTTGACCACGTGATCACTAAAGACGGAGAATACCATGTGGACCCTAATCAGTTGGTTTTAATTAGGAGATTATATTGTAAGAGATAATTATATTGTATATATGTAGCTAGTAGCATCGGATAGATATACGAGAACTTGTTGTTCGACCAATCTCTCAGAGAAGGAGAGGTGGTTGATATCACTTCTCTCTGTATGCATATGTTCATGACGATCTTCTTTTTCCTTCATTTGCTTACTAGCTAGCGTGTCTAGTCCTCTCTATACGTATAGTACGTAGCGTCGACCAAGCACGGAGATAAGAGAGGACACTTCTCTCTATTAATTCGCTAGCTAACACAATATATGAAACACCTAAATTAACCCGCCGAAAACCCCTAACCCCCCCCCCCTCCTTAAAAAACAAAACCCCCAACACCTGAAATGCTAAAGCGTGGATGCCTATTGGTCCCGGTTGGTGCCACCAACTGGGACCAAAGGGCCTCCTGCCTGGACTCGCCGCACCGGCCACGTGGAGGTCCATCTGTCCCGGTT
>NC_057798.1:73211690-73236253 GCF_018294505.1 Triticum aestivum
GAGGGTGTCTCCGATGGATCTCGAGGGATTCGATCAGAGTTTGTCTTTGGTGGATCCGCTTGGATCCGGTCTTCGTTCGTCTGTGCTTGTGTGCCTTTAGGTTAGATCTTTCCGATCTATACTTCTCTTTATCGGCGGCGGTTACTGTTTTGGGCTGGTTCTATTGGGATTTAGCACGAAGACTTCCTGACAATCTACTACAATAAGGTTTGTCCGGCTCCAGAGTGAGAGGCGATGATGACGGCGCACCTTCTACTCGCTCCAGTGCTTGTAGTCGTTGGTAGGTGGTCTATGGAGCTAGATGTAAGTTTTACTTCTAGTGTTCTTTGTACTGCCTTTGACAGATGATGAATGGATCGGAAGTTTTTCCCGCAAAACAAAAAAACCTAAGTAGTGTTTTATGTCATGACATAAATAATGCTGATTTTATGCATTATTGTTGTGAACAGGACGAGGGGATAACTAACGAATGCAACCAAAGTTTGCACAGAGGCAATTGAAAAGCGCAAGGGGAAATTGGCGGTGAATGAAGCAGCTAGAGCTGTATCTGTGCTCAACAAATAATCAGTGAAACAAAGAACTGCCTGTTCAGATATCTGCAGGGCTTCCTGCAGATTTGATAAGCTGGGCTTCCTCGATTTTGAAACTGAAACCATCAGCTATATTCAGTCCCTCCCATGATTCTTGTCTATCATTTCCCCATTTCGGCGCGCGACGGAGAAGCTGAAGCTAGCAGGCTACCCGTATGCTTCATTCACCACCAATTTTCTTGCATATTGATTTGTATTTCTCAGAACGTTTATGCTGAATTTATCAGTTGCGCTTTTGATACATGAATTCTCCTCGTGGTTGTTGTCTTGCTGACATTGAGCTTCACTTGCCCTGTTCTCTGAGAACTCGACGACGATTCATGCACCCCGTCATTAGCTGGTGTGCAAGCATTCGCGGATTGTTATCGTTCCTTGCGACACTTACCACGTGCTTTATCTGCCGATTGCACTACATGTTTGCTTTTAAAGGTCAGGCTGTGTCATGAAACTACGTCTTGCGGTTCATCGGCACTTCTTCATTGAAAACCGATTATATAGCTTCTAAATAAGTTCATTCAACAAGCACCAGTGGTCTAGTGGTAGAATAGTACCCTGCCACGGTACAGGGTTCGATTCCCGGCTGGTGCATCTCTCTTTTTTTCTCGTGTTCACTCTCTCGCTTGCCTGACGACGAGTGATGATGAAATGTTGCGCGCTCTTTTTTTTGGGGGGTACATACAAGGAAATGGTGCAGCCACGAGAAGAAAGAGTCCAGCAGCTTAAAATGAGGCGGACTAGTACACTCGGACTCGGGGAGGGATACGCTGACGGCCATGCGTGCAGCTAGCACCAAGCAAGCGCAGGCAACGAAGGAAGAAGCAGTGGCCCCAATGTACGGCGTAGTACAGCATCCATGACATGATGGGTCGGCCATGGGTCGTCAGGTTATGTACGTCCAGTTCATTCAGGCATGTCATTGGCAACCAGGCCGGTCTCTTACAATTGAAGGCTCGGTGTGCTAGCTTCGCTGACCGTACTGTTATCTTGATCCATCTGTTTGAGCTCATCGGGAGGCCGTGTCTTTTTCTTTCTGCATATGCGTGCATTCATTCAGTCGGTCACATTATTGGCCTGGCCGGTCTCTCTACCCTGATCGTCTGAATTGACTTTGCTTGAGCTCGTCCGGGCGTTGCGTCGTTTTTCCAATCCGTTCTTGGATGTACCTGCAGCAGCAGTAAGCTGCTGTCGCATGCATCCATGGGCTAGCTGCTTGTTCAGAATGGCCGGACCGCAGCTAATCTAATCGCAGTGGCTGCGCAAAAGAAAGAATAAATAGAGTACAACATATGTTTATAAGCCCCAAGGTTTATATGCACTACGAAAATAATCCAAAGCTCGTGCGTGCTGTGTGGATATTTTTGTTTGTTTGTAAACAAGATCAGAGCCGATGTGGATAGACACCATATAGGCAACATACCCGCACACACTAGCAGATAACAATAATCAAATCGGTTGAGTGCGCAAAAAGTGCAAGTCCCATGACAAAGTTCCCCATACATCTGTCAGGGTCCATGTAAGCAGTTTCCTTTGTTTTGCTCATCAAGTTGCTCTTGGCGATACATGGAGCATGGTGTTCGCTCTCTGTCCACCCAAATCCTCGCTCGGATCATACTATTCTAAGAACCTCGCATGCAAGTTGCCGTCTCGTCGCGTGGCACAAGTTTCTTGGCCACACAGTGGAGTACATACTACCATACTTGGCTCGCAAACATAGATCTGGTCATCTGGACGCATGCTTTTGGTACGCATCGATGGATCACATGATGGATCGGCTATGCTTTTTTTAGAGCAAAACCCCTTTTCATTACTTATCATGACGGAAATACAACATTGTTCAGTATCACCATACCCGAGACCAACTGACTTAAAAGACTAGAAAGGGAAAAGCGGGTTCAGAACATCACTAGAAAACCCACTGTAAGCGCTTGTCATCGAGCAGCTCACTATGGGGGCGAAAATCCAGCGACACCACAAACCAAGCTAACTGTTCAATCGATTGAGTGTGCAAAAGGTGCAAGTCCCATGCATGCATCAACATAACGTCCATGCATCCGTCAGCTCAGCGTACTACATGGACGTGGCACATGCGGCTGTGCGATGACAGCAGAAGATCGATCGACCCATACACGCACGACTCACATTACGTATACATACAAGTATTCAAGGCGTTCCCTTTGACGAATTTGCTCAAGTCGCTTTTGGCAACACACATTGCGCGGTGTTCGCTTTGTGTCCATCCAATCCTAGCTCGGACGTATATACAAAACCCCGCAAGTTGCACAAGTTTCTTCATAGTTTGTTTATTTCTTCCTTCGTTCAAGTGGATCGGCATGCAATGCGCGCAGCAACTTCGAGGTGTAGTGCATTAGTTGAGGGTGATAAGTCAAAGCTGTTGCCTTAATTGGACCGAGCATGCATGCGTGCCCGTCGACCAGCAGGCTGCGCCCTCGTTTCAGACCGTTTGGCTTGGCATCTACTACAATGTAAGACAATAGGCTTTGGGGGGAACCGGCACAACCCTCTAGGGGTGGCCTATCACATATATATATAATGAGGTGGTATACAACGTTACAATATACACATGTAAATACAGTCTAACACCCTCCCTCAATCTTAGCCACTTTCTAACGAATCTAGAAGGGTAAGATTGCGCCTGCAAGTCTCAAACTGTGGCAAAGGCAATGACTTGGTGAAGATGTCAGCAAGTTGATCCTTGGAAGAAATAAACTTGATCTGTAGTTGCTTCTGAGAGACACGTTCACGCACAAAGTGATAGTCAACTTCAATGTGTTTCGTTCGGGCATGGAATACCGGATTTGCAGAAAGGTATGTAGCACCGATGTTATCACACCAAATAACAGGAGGCTGTGATTGGGGTATACTTAACTCCTGAAGCAAGGACTGTACCCAGATGATCTCTGATGTGGCATTGGCCACAGCCTTATACTCGGCCTCAGTACTGCTACGCGAGACAGTAGCCTGTTTCCGAGCATTCCAGGCAATCAGGTTAGAGCCAAAGAAGACAGCATAACCCCCCGTGGATCGCCTGTCATCCGGATTGCCAGCCCAGTCTGCATCAGAATATGCTGAAAGACAACCAGAGTCAGACGGCCGAATATGCAAACCATGAGCCACCGTGAAACGAATATAGCGCAAAATCCGCTTAACATCAGACCAATGAGTGTCACGGGGTGACTGCAGATACTGGCAAACTCGGTTAACAGCATAGGAAATGTCTGGTCGCGTGATCGTCAAGTACTGGAGCCCACCAACAATACTCCTGTACTCTGTCGCATCAGAAGAAGAAAGAAACACACCATCAACAGCATTGAGCTTATCAGTGGTAGACATGGGTGTAGTCGTCGGTTTGCACTTAAGCATCCCAGCTCGCTGCAACAAATCCAGAGAGTACTTCTTCTGCGTCATAACAAGGCCAGCATCACGAGAAGTAACCTCCACACCAAGAAAGTAATGAAGCTTCCCAAGGTCCTTGACCGCAAAATCAGCACCAAGTGAGCGAACAAGCGCAGTAGCAGCCGACTGAGAGGAGCTGACCAAAATGATATCATCTACATAGACCAACAAGTACATAGTAACCTCATGCCTTTGAAGTAGAAACAATGAGGAGTCAGCAGTTGATGATGCAAAATCATGAGCACGAAGAGCCATTGCAAGACGAGCATGCCAAGCACGAGGAGCCTGCTTCAGACCATAAATTGCCTTGGACAGACGACAGAGATGATCAGGGCGATCCGGATCAGAGAAACCCGGAGGCTGGCGCATGTAAACCTCCTCCGCCAAGACACCATGAAGAAAAGCATTTTGAACATCAAGCTGACGAAGAAACCAACCTCGAGTAACAGCCAGAGAGAGAAGAAGTCTGATGGTAGTAGGCTTGACCACTGGACTGAAGGTGTCTTCATAGTCAAGTCCAAAATGCTGTCGAAAACCACGAGCAACCAGACGAGCCTTATAGCGCTCAATGGACCCATCAGAATGCCTCTTCACTTTGAAAACCCATTTGGAATCAATGACATTTACCCGTGATTGTGGAGGAACAAGAGTCCATGTCTGATTGCGAAGAAGCGCTTGATACTCCTGCTCCATGGCCTCTCTCCAATGAGGAATGCGCATAGCAGCTTGATACGTGCGTGGCTCAGAGGATGGATCTGCGAGAGCAGCAGACATGCACGCCGCTAACCAAGCAACTGTGCCATCATGACGTTGCTTAGGCTGAAAAATGCCACTCCGACTGCGCGTATGTGGACGTAGAGCACCAGCAGGAGCCGGCGGAGGCGAAGGTGACGGAGACGTGACGGTCGCCGGAGATGCAGGAATCACCTCAGGCGAGCTCGGGACAGACGACTCCGGGCTGCATGGCGAAGACTGGCCCGACGACAGGGGCTCAGAGGCCATGGGCGAACCGAGAGTGGGCGAGGCCAGCTCCGGTGACACGGCCCAGACGGCCTTGGCGAGGCGAGAGCAGGCGAGGCCGGCCCTGGTGAGAAGGGCCCAGACACCCTGGGCGAGGCAGGGGCGGGCGAGGCCAGGCCTGGTGATGACTGCCACGACGCCCTGGGCGAGACGGGGACCGAGGAGGCCGGCCCAGTCGGCGGGGTTGCAGGGCGCGACGATGGCGAAGGCAGCCCAGAAGCCAGAGGCGACCGGGCCAGGACGTCGATCGGCCGTGCATGAGCACGGAAACCGAGGCCATGCAGGGGCGCCATGTGCTCCTCATGCACAATAGAAGGTGCCGAGGATGAAGGCGATGGCGACGAAGAGGAAGATGGCACTTCCAGAATCTCCAAACGAGCCCCACGACCAGTGCCTGCACCATGGTTAGGCAACAATAGAGGAGAATATGCAACATCATCAAATTGGTCAGAAGCAACAGAGGATGAATGCATGACAGGTGGCTCGGTAGTGGACACAGGGAGTTTGGCAAAGGGAAAAACATGCTCATCAAACACAACATCCCGAGAGATGTAGACACGATTAGTGGGCACATGAAGACATTTGTATCCGTTATGAAGAGAGCTATAACCAAGAAAAACACACTTCTTGGAACGAAACTCGAGCTTACGCTTGTTATATGGACGGAGATGGGGCCAGCAAGCACACCCAAACACCTTGAGAAAGGTGTAGTCCGGTTGTTCATTAAGGAGAACTTCAATGGGAGTCTTCATATTCAAAACACGAGTGGGAGTACGATTGATGAGAAAACATGCAGTGGTGAAAGCATCACTCCAAAAACGAAACGGAACAGATGCATGGGCCAAAAGAGTCAGACCAGCTTCAACAATGTGACGATGCTTACGTTCTACTGAACCATTCTGCTGATGTGTATGTGGACATGCTAAACGGTGAGTGATCCCAAGCGACTGAAAGAAGGAGTTGAGGTTGCGATACTCGCCACCCCAGTCCGACTGAACATGAACAATTTTGTGCTTGAGAAGGCGTTCAACATGTTTTTGGAACTGAACAAAAATGTCAAACACATCAGATTTATGTTTGATAAGATAAAGCCAGGTAAAGCGGCTGTAAGCATCAACAAAACTGATATAGTAATTATGACCACTAACAGAAGTCTGAGCAGGACCCCATACATCTGAAAACACAAGTTCTAAAGGATGTTTCACCTCACGACTGGACTCAGAAAAAGGAAGTTGATGACTCTCCCCCTGCTGACAAGCATCACACACTGCTACATCTTTATTACTAGACACACTAGGAAGCTCATGACGACGCAAAACATGCCGGACAATAGGTGTGGCCGGGTGACCAAGACGAGCATGCCACTGTGACGGAGATACCCGAACTCCACTGAAGACGCGAGCGACGCCAGGATGCTCCAGACGATAGAGACCTTGGCAGAGCCGCCCACTAAGAAGAATGTCCCTCGTGCCCCGATCCTTAATAAAAAGATCAAAAGGATGAAATTCACAAAGCACATTATTATCACGAGTGGGTTTAGGAACTGAAAGAAGATTACGTGTCACAGATGGAACTCGAAGAACATTGCAAAGTTGAAGACTCCTATTGGCATGTCTAGTGAGAAGTGATGCTTGACCAATATGAGAGATGTGCATACCTGCTCCATTGGCGGTGTGGATCTTGTCGGAGCCATGGTAGTGTTCATGAGTGTGAAGCTTCCCCATCTCACTGGTCAGGTGCTCTGTCGCCCCAGAGTCCATGTACCAGTGGGGATCAATGGAGTAGGACTGAGTGTGTCCCTGTGGCTTCTGCGGCGGCGGACGATCAGCCATGGCGACCTGACGAGCAAAGTTGTGTGTATCCTTCCCGTCATTGCCGAGACCAAGAAAACCCCGCTGGAAGCGCTTGTGACACTTCGAGGCCCAGTGCCCATCGCGACCACAAAGCTGGCACACACGTGGACCGCCAGCCCCTGGTAGCGTCGCAGTAGGAGGAGGGGCCGAGGCGGGTGGTGGTGACTGCCCCGAAGGAGGCCTGGATGAAGCAGAGGAGCGACCACCCTTGGTGGCGGTGTTTGCCGAGAGGGCGCCGTTGCCCCTGGATCGGCGCGTCTCGACTCATTGCTCAGTAAGCAGGAGGTGTGAAAAGACCTCGTGTGCTGGCATGGGCGTGGAGTTGCCCCTCTCATTGATGATCTCGACTAGGGCGTCATACTCCTCATCAAGACCATTGACAATAAATGAGTTGATCTCGGAGTCGGTGAGGGGCTGTCCAATGGAGGCCAGCGTGTCGGCGAGACTCTTGACTTTGTTGTAGAACTCAGTGGCGGTGGAGTCAAGCTTCTGACACTCCCCAAGTTGGCGACGGAGCCCAGATACACGAGCCTGCGACTGTGCCGCAAACGAGCGCTCAAGAATAGTCCATGCCTCGTGGGACGTCTTGGCGAAGACAACAAGCCCAGCAACGGCCGGAGAGAGCGACCCCTGGATGGAGGAGAGGTTCGCCTGATCCTGCCCTGTCCAGACACGGTGAGCCGGATTATAGACCGGACCGTGCACGCTGTCAACCAGCGCAGGAGGGCAAGGGAGAGAGCCGTCGACATAGCCAAGCAGATAGTGACTCCCAAGAAGCGGAAGAACCTGCGCGCGCCAGAAGATGTAATTGTCCGACGACAACTTGATGGTGATGAGATGGCCGAAGTGAAACGGCGGCGGCGGCTGCGATCCCATCGAGGAGACTGGCTGAGGTGAGACCACCGTGGAGACAGTCAGAGGGGCAGCCGGCGCGGTGACAGAGGGCGCGATGGCCGCGGTTGACGCCGCGAAGCCTGCCAGCGCGACGTCCTCCGCCACCAGCGGCGCAGTGGCCGAGGGCGCGACAGCCGCGGTTGACGGGGCGGCGGCGGTGTGGGCCACAAGCGCCTGCCCGGGCGAAGTAGCAGCCGGCGGGAGCGCGAAGAGGGAGCCGACGCTCCGTGTCCCAATCGGCGCCTGAAGGGAGGCGGCATCCAGCGGCCTCGAGAGAAGTGCCGCGAGGGAGGCCGGCAGAAAACCGGTGGCGGTGGAGCCGGACGCAGCGGCGGACGTCATAGCAGTCGGGCGACGACGGCGGCGGTGGCGGCGGCGGCGGCGGCGGCGGCGGTTTAGGGTTTTTAGGCGGAAGCGGACGTAACCTAGCATGATACCATGTAAGACAATAGGCTTTGGGGGGGAACCGGCACAACCCTCTAGGGGTGGCCTATCACATATATATATAATGAGGTGGTATACAACGTTACAATATACACATGTAAATACAGTCTAACATACAACAAGCAAGCGATTTATACTCCCTCCTTCCTAAATATTTGTCTTTCTAGACATTTCAAATAAATACAACATCCGAATGTATGTAGTGTTAAACGTATGATTTGTGGGAACTGACTCAACCCTCTAGGGGTGGCCTATCACATATATTTATAAGGGTACACAATATACAGGTTACACAGTTGGGCTACGTTACAAAGCCTAACACCCTCCCTCAATCTCAACTCACTCCTGATGCATCTAGGAGGTTGAGATTGCGCCTACAGACCTCGAACATGGGAGAAGGTAGAGGCTTGGTGAAGATGTCGGCAAGTTGATCCTTTGAGGAGATAAACTTGATCTATAGTAGCTTCTGTGCACCATGTTCCCTTTTAAAATGATAGTCAATCTCAATGTGTTTGGTTCGTGCATGAAACACCGGGTTTGTCGAAAGAAACGTAGCACCGATGTTGTCACACCAAAGAACTGGAGGATGTGACTGGGAGATTCCCAGCTCTCGAAGCAAAGACTCAATCCAAATAAGCTCAACAGTAGCATTGGCAACTACTTTGTACTCGGCCTCTGTGCTGCTACGAGAAACAGTGGCTTGCTTGCGTGCACTCCAGGCGATCAAATTAGGACCCAGAAATACAGCATATCCCCCCGTGGATCTCCTGTCGTCCGGACACCCAGCCCAATCAGCATCTGAGAATGCAGATAGAACAGCAGAGGAACTAGGTCGCAGATGAAGACCATAGGAGACAGTGAGACGCACATAACGAAGAATGCGCTTCACAGCAGACCAGTGCACATCTGTAGGAGCATGAAGATACTGACATACCCTGTTAACCGCAAATGAAAGATCAGGACGGGTGATAGTCAGATACTGCAAGCCACCAACAATACTCCGATACTCCGTAGCATCCGCAGAAGAGAACGGAGAACCAGCAGTAGCCGAGAGCTTATCAGTAGAGGACATGGGCGTGGGTGACGGCTTACACTTAAGCATACCAGCACGGCGCAAGAGATCAAGGGAGTACTTCTTCTGGGTGAGTGCTAAGTTGCCACGAGACTGATGTGCAACTTCAATGCCCAGGAAGAACTGTAGCTGTCCCAAGTCTTTTACCGCAAAATCTCTGCCAAGAGAAGTCACAAGAGCATCAGCAACCGTTGCAGAGGAGCTGGCCAGAATAATGTCATCCACGTACACAAGCAAATACACAGTCAGACTGGGGCGCTGAAATAAGAACAGCGAACTGTCAGCTGTCGACCAAACGAATCCATGAGTACGAAGAGCCGAAGCAAGACGAGCATGCCAAGCACAAGAGCCTTCGTTAGACGACAGAGATGATGAGGCCGATCAGGATCAACAAACCCTAGTGGCTGCCGCATGTAAACCTCCTCTTCAAGCAGCCCATGGAGAAAAGCATTCTGCACATCAAGCTGTCGAAGAGACCAACCACGAGAGACTGTAAGAGATAGAAGAAGCCGGATGGTAGTAGGCTTAACAACCGGGCTGAATGTGTCATCATAGTCCAGGCCCTGTCGCTGTTTAAACCCTCTAGCCACGAGACGATCTGTCCGCATGTCTCTTGACTTTGAAAACCCACTTCGAATCAATGATGTTGACGCGAGGCGAAGGGGGAACCAGTGTCCATGTATCATTATGCATAAGAGCGTGGTACTCTTGCTCCATAGCTGCCCGACAGTGAGGGATACTCATAGCGGCCTCATAGTTGCATGGTTCATCAGTAGGATCTGCAACAGAATGAACAAGACAAGCAGCCAAATATGTGACGGTACCATCATGACGCTGCTTGGGTTGAACAATATCGCTGCGGCTGCGAGTATGCGGTCGTTGCGGTGCAACGGGAACAGGAGCCGGCGGCGCCAACACGGGAGATGATGACGGCAGGGCGGGCGACGGGAGCCCAGGCAAAAGATCAGTCGAGTCGACAGTAGGCCTAGCCGACCCAGGTGAAAGGGGCGGCAGGGACATACGGGCGGGCGACGAAGGCGATGATGGAGGCGAGGCCGGGCGTGGAGATGGTGACGGGGACCGCTCGAGCCGTCCAAGGGAGATCGTCGGGGATGTGAGCCGCGCCTCCACGGACGTGGACCGTGCCTCGGCTGGCACCGGCCCAGGTTCGAAGGCCATCGCCGGTCCTGTTGCATGGGCGGGCGCGGCTCCAAAGACGGGGTCGACGATGGGTGCATGCACGTGCACCAGCCGATCAACATGCGTGATCGGAGTTGTATCCGGAAGTAGTTCCAGGCGAGCACCATGTCCAATACCTGCACCATGGTTAGGTAACAACACGGGCGAATATGCAACATCTTCAAATTGGCCAAGCATAATAGGAGATGAATGCATAGATGGGGGTGTGGCAGGTTGTTGCGGCATGGCGGAAAAGGGAAAGACGTTCTCATCAAAGACAACATCACGAGATATGTAGACACAATTTGTTGGCACATGAAGGCACTTGTAGCCTTTGTGAAGAGAACTATAACCCATAAACACACATTTCTTAGACCGAAATTCAAGCTTCCTATGATTATATGGACAAAGATGGGGCCAACACAGGCACACCCGAACACCTTAAAAAGGTATAATCAGGAATTTCATGTAAAAGGAGCTCAATAGGAGTTTTCATATTAAGGACACGCGTAGGTAGTCGGTTAATAAGAAAACATGCTGTAGCAAAGGCATCACTCCAAAAACGAAAGGGTACAGAAGCGTGAGCCAGGAGTTTGAGTCCGGTCTCAACTACATGTCGATGCTTGCGCTCAACAGCGCCGTTCTGCTGATGTGTATGAGGACATGATAAACGATAAGAGATCCCAAGCTTATTAAAGAAAGTATTGAGGTTGCAATATTTGCCCCCCCCCCCCAATCATACTGAACATGAATAACCTTATGCTTGAGAAGACGTTCTACATGCACTTGGAACTGAATGAATATATGAAACACATCATATTTGCGCTTAAGAAGATAAAGCCAGGTAAAGCGACTATAGGCATCAATAAAGCTAACATAATAGTTGTGACCACTCACAGACGTTTGGGCGGGACCCCAGACATCATAAAACACAAGTTCAAGAGGACTCGTTACTTGACGAGTAGAGGAAACAAATGGTAACTGATGACTTTTGCCTTGATGACAGGCATCACACACGGACATCTCCTTATTGCTAGATTCGATAGGCAACTCATGACGATGAAGTATATGGCGAACTATGGGAGTGGCAGGGTGACCAAGGCGAGAGTGCCACTGGGACGGCGACACACGAACACCACTGAAGACGCGCGAGGCGGATGGATCCTCCAAGCAGTATAAGCCATGGCTGAGACGACCACTAAGCAGAATTTCCCGGGTGGCTCGGTCCTTAACAAAAAGATCAAACGGGTGAAATTCACATAGGACATTGTTATCAAGAGTGAGTTTGGGAACAGATAACAGATTAAGAGTCACCGAGGGGACCCGTAAAATATTACAAAGATGAAGCTGCCTAGATGGATGACTAGTTAATAGGGATGCTTGACCAACGTGAGAGATGGGCATACCTACACCGTTGGCGGTGTGAACCTTGTCGTGATCGTAGTATGGCTGGTGGGTGGACAGCTTGGTGAGCTCGTTCGTCATATGATTCGTGGCGCCAGTGTCCATATACCACGCAGGATCAATTGGGTATGACGGTGTAAAGCCGGAGTCGACGCGTGTATCCTTGCTCTTGGCAGCAACGTGAGCAGCAGGAGGGCCAAAATCCGCCATGGCAAACTGTCACTCATTACCTTTACCATCATTACCAATGCCCAGGGAGCTCCGCTGAAACCTCTTGTGGCACTTGGAGGCAAGATGCCTCTCACGCCCGCAAAGCTGGCAGCGCACAGGGCCTCCGCCCGAGGGTGGGCAGGCGGAGGGGCGACTCGGGCAGGCGACGAAGATGCAGGGGGGCGCTGGCCACGCGATGCCCAAAAGGCCGTTGGCTGATCGGCGATGGTGGTGATGGAGCGGCGAGCTTCAATGCGTTGCTCGGTGAAGAGCAGACGGGAGAAGAGCTCGTGCGGAGGAAGCGGTGGCTTGGCGTTGTGGACGACCTCGGCAAGGTTGTCGTAGTCGGCATCCAGGCCCTTAATAACATAGCCGGCGAACTCCTCATCACTCAGCGGTCGACCGATAGAGGTCAACATATCCGCCAAGACCTTGAGTTTGTTGAAGTATGTTGTGGCAGAGGAGTCCAGTTTCTTGACATCATCAAGCTTGCTGCGAAGAGCCATCGAGTGAGCGGTGGAGGTCTGGGCAAACGCATGTTCCAGAGTCGTCCACGCATCCAAGGAGGAGGCAGCGAAGAGACAGAGGCCAACGACCCCGTCTCCGAGGGAACCCTGGATGGCGGAGAGGATCGCTTGGTCTTGCTGCACCCACACACGGTGCGCCGGGTTGATGGCCGGGCCGCGGACGGTGTGGAGGACCTGCGGCGGACACGACAGAGAACCATCGACATAGCCAAGGAGGGAGCGACTGCGGAGCAGCGGTAGAACCTTGGCGCGCCAAAACAAATAGTTGTCTGGCGTGAGACAAGTCGTGATGAGGTTGTCGAAGTGGAACGGCCCGGAGATCATGGCGGCGTCGGTGGTAGCAACCGCAGAGACTGCAGGGGCTTCGGGTGCCACAACCGCACGCTGATCATCGGAGGCCCCCGAGGCCGCCGGCATGATGGCGAGTGTAGGGGACGAGCCAGCAGTAGCCGCAGGTGGCATCATCATCGTGGCGGTGGAGGCCGCCACTGTCGACGGCGTGGGAGACGGCGGGATCGGGGCCGAGAACAACAAGCCCACGGCTGTGGTGCCGAAGAAGTGAGGCGTCGGCGACGCACCAGCGCGGGTGGGAAGGTTGAGTAGGGCGGCCAGCGACGCGGGGATGGTCCCAGAACTGGCGGAACCAGAGGCGGAAGCGGTCATGGTAGCGGCGGCGGCGGCGGCCCTAGGGTTTGGGGCACGGCGGCGGCGGCGGCTGGGGTGGAGGTGGAGTAGGTCCTAGGTTTAGTCTGATACCATATTAAACGTATGATTTGTGGGAACTGGCTCAACCCTCTAAGGGTGGCCTATCACATATATTTATAAGGGTACACAATATACATGTTACACGGTTGGGCTATGTTACAAAGTCTAACATGTAGACATATTTTAGAGTAGATTCACTCATTTTGTTTTGTATGTAGTCACTTGTTAAAATCTCGAGAAGGACAAATATTTAGGAATGGAGTACGGTATGTGGTGTATACAAACTTGTTTGCCTCTGCTACAGCCAATCGCAGCACAAGGGCTTGCAAGAGAAAGCTTTGTTTATGCTAAGACGATGGAGCAGACCGGGCGAGACATGGATAGACATGGACTGACAGGCTAGTTAGAAATTGTTAACCGCTCTCAACTGGACTTCAATATGAATGAACAATTCTTAAGTGCGCAAAAGTGCAAGTCACGTGGCATTTCGAACCCTCTGTCAGCACATACATCACGGCCAGAAAATAGTCAAAATACTCATCAAAGCCAGTTGATGTGTCTCCGGACAAAATACTGTTCACCTGTACATGAATCATGAATGGCATGGACGTGCCGCAGCCACTAGAAGGAGAAGAAGAAGCGGCCAGCCCAGCCGGAAATCAAGTTACTACAACAGAGCCCACAGTTTTGTTTTGGAAACAGTGGGCTGCACGGTGTTCGTTTTCTGTCCAAGCAAACCAGAGCTCATATATAGTATGGCCGTATTGATTTCTGTAGCTTTGCCCCAAGTTGCAGACTTGCAGTGCCGGCACATAGGGCTGGAAGCTTTCTTTTCCGCAGCAGGATCGATTAGCTGAGCACCAACTCCAGCTAGCTGCAGCAGCAAGTGCCCTGTAGGAGCATACAGGCATACAGCAAAGAGGAAGCTTGTCCTGTTCGACCTTGCTGCATGGATGCATGATATTAAGGTGGATCGGCCATGCCTGCACACCTAAGGCCAACTCCATCGTGTGACCCCAAACGGACGTCCGTTTTGCTTGAATTCTGTCTGTTTGGATAGGACAATGGGATCGTGTCCGGACAGTTTTTGGGATGCGGGGGTCGTGCGCCCAACGCGCGGCCGCATCCCGACCGCATCCTGTCCGCGTATATTTTTCTTTGCAAGCCCTTAACATTTTTGGTACATGGGAATAAATCACCAAATTTTGACTAAAAAAGCAAGACCAAAGAAAACAAGAACCACAAGAATACATTTTAGAAGATATCCAACTTCCATAACTGCTCCTGTAAATTGGATTAGTGCCTTGTCGATGCACTCATTGTTGATCTGCGGAGGAGGATCGATCTTGCGTACTTCTTTCTTCTTCGAGTCTAAAGAAGTGGATGTTGCTTCCTCGCATCTAGTCTCGTTTCTAACCTCTAATCTAGCAACAAGTGCACTTGTCTCATCTACAGCCTCTATGCTAGCTAAAAGTGCATGGACATCTACTAAATTGCGCTCTATCAATATATCGATGTACTCTTCTTCTCAATACCAAAACTTGCATCCATGCTACACAATAAAATTTCAAGTTAGCACAACTAGTCAAATCTAGAGCACAAACTGAAGCTAAAAAGAGCACATACCCCATTGTTTAAGCACTTGATGAACACCCATCCAGGAGTTCCGGCGTTGTAGACACGTGGCACATGACCTTCTTTGGGCAGTGGTCACACTTAATGAGTGGCAACGGTGCGCCGACGAGCTTTTGGGTTAGTACCGAGACCGGCCGACCACCATTCGTGTATTGTCGGCGGACCACCGACGGTGTAGATCCGAGCGGCTAGAGGAGGAGCCACTGCCTGCATGTGGCCTTGTGGCCCTGTCAGGGCCTTCCGGCCAGGTGCCCGGCCAGTCCATGGCGCGGCGCGGCCTCCCATAGCCGGGCGAGCTCAGGACCGACCGAATCCGCCCTAAATCCGGACGGCTGGTAAGCAAACCAGGTGGCCGTGGTTGCATAGCTCGGGGGCGCCGAGGGGAAGGGGTTGGGCGACCGCACGTCCGAGTTGCGCGGCTGCAATGACAGCTGCGGCGGCGGCGAGGGGAAGAGTGGAGAAGAGTGGAGGGGATGCGGCCGGAGGGAGGGAGGGGGGGATAGAAAAGGACGTCCCTGTGCCACCGACGGGCGGGCCAGGGGAGGACACGCACAGACGGCCCGCGCGTCCGCGTGCTGTCTGTTTCACCCCAAAAATGGCGCAAACTTGGGCCGGGAATGGGTCGAAAGCGGACAGAAAACGGACAAAAGTCCGTTTGCGCCCACGCGCTGGGCCCTCTTGTTCGTTCTTTTTACCCCAAGCGGACGCGCGCGGACATGATGTGATCGCGCGGTGGAGTTGGCCTAAATACGTCAGCATATGCATTCCAATTCACTTCATCATCCAGGGCTACATGCACCTCACAGCTCACTACATATATCGAAGGCGGGCATCTCCACCGCGGTGCCGCAAATGTCCAGATCGTAAACACCAATTTTGCCGTCCAACATGGTGACCAAAACGTTTGTGGACCTGTCCGTGCGTTTGGATACTCCCAAACCGGCACAAAATCTGGGGGAGGTTTAGGGACGTCCGGTCTGGTGCCATGTATATGTCCGATACGCAGCTCCATATACCCGTCCACCACTTGAACCAGTCCCGAAGCTTCACCCATGCATTGATGCTGGTCGGCTGCTCCAGAGTGGACGCGACATGACGGCCATTGATGTCGGTCAGAACGATGCGAACGGACATGAGGGGCCAGGCGCCGCTTCAAAGCAGGCGCGGTGATCGAAAAGCCAACTCCAGTTGTTGCGACACAGTGAAGCCAAGGCCCGTCCTAAGGTTTTAGGGGCCAGGGCGAAACTAAAAACCCTGGGCCCTGTAATATGACAATCGAAATCGTAATCGATATATTGTCACTTTTGGTTGGTGAAATTTTTGAATTAGGCCGTATAAACCGGAAGAGAGGGAGTATGTGGATATGAAATGCCACAAATAAACACTTAAAATGCATATAAGAATAACATCCATGTCAAATTTAAGGGAAATAGTTAATAATTTAAAACTAATGCAGAGCTAAATGGCACTAGACCAACTCAATAAAATCTTAGTGATTTCCAGCCGAACGTAGAAATGACAATCTAAGGTAATATATTTCTAAACAACGAAGTACAATTTGATCATCATTGATTATCATGGCAACAAATTGTAGATAGTTAAGTTATTGATGGGATAGAGGGGTACAATGCGCTCGACCTCAACTATAACTTTCTCCAATTTGTATGTGTCCTCCATCCGCAAAAAGGGTGGCCTATTGTTAATCCATATAACCAAACGAAAATACATGTTGATAGATGGTTAAGTTATTTATATCAACTTAACTGCAAACAAAAGGAAGTTATACGTATCAATCCAGTTTTGTAGTATGATTTACCTGGTCCATTGGATATAACATCCAGCTAGTAACTCGTTGTTGATTCTCTGGTTGCACCTAATCATCCTGGAGCAAGTAACTCGTTGCTAATTCTTTAGTTCTTCTTCTCCCTAATTGTCCTGGATTTGCGCCGTCGGCGTCACGTACTGGCTATGGCCGGCGGGTGCGCACGATCCGCGAGTGTGATCCAGCGTCCAACCTCTTCTCAGATCTGGGACTCGGGAGGTCGAGGAGGCGCACAAGGTACAGGAGAAAAAAGATCAGGAATTCAGCCATCGTTCGCGTCGCCAGACTGGGAGCAATCTCAGTCGCATCATGGGCTGCGCTTGTTTTGACGTAGATTAATTGGACTAGACCTGGCAGGCCAGCACAAAGATGCTGGGCTAAGTCCCTTCACATGGAGGTGTGTTGGCAGCCCAACGCCAGCCCAGAAGTCCAACACATGTCAGCCGTCGATCTTCGCTGCATCCAACGGTTGAGAGCGCTTTCAAAGGAAGTGAAGCAAGGAGAAAACCCTAGCCACTCCACCCCTGCTGGTGGTGGCTGCCATTCGTGAGAGTGTGAGGGAGAACACATAAGAGAAAACCACAACCTGAGAAAGAGGAGGGAGAAGAAGCAGAGGTTCTGTCCAGATTTGCTGCATCTGACTAGACAGTGTTCCATCCGGTGTTTGGAGGCTCAAACATGCTTGGATCGACCCCAAATTTGGTGAGCCCATTCCTTACTTTGAGTACTTCGATTTGGTTAGCCGGTTTGAGGATTGGGTCAGTAGAGCATCATATTTCAGAGTAGTTTTGTCAACTCTGACTGCTGCAGTTTCAGAACAGAGTAGTTTTGAGAGACGAACAGTTTGGGTAGGCGGATCTAAAGAACTCATGTGTCTACTCGTATGCCAAATTTGGTGTTGTTTGATTGAGCGGTTTAAGAGCAGTTTGCAAAACACTGAAGGGTACAGGAGCTGTGTAAACTCTACTTTGCTGAAATCTTGCCTCTTGTGGTTGTTGTTGCTGTTGCCGGTTGGCAATGTGGAGAGTGTGTCGTAAATATCTCTAGAGGTTCTAGAGAAGACTTTATACTCATCATTCTCATAGTGAAGTTGCGTGGACCGGTCGGTCTACAGCCGTGGTTTTTTACTCCTCAAGTTGAGGAAGTTTTTCCACGTTAAATCCTGTGTCACATGTGCATGTTGTTTGTGTTATTTTGCTGCTTCCTTGTAGGTTGAAACTGTCATCAAAGTTCATCACAAGTGGAGGGGGTTGTGTAGTGTGCATAGTTGTAGTGCCGGTGAATTTGTGCAGCTCATCGTTGCTGTCCAGTCCCATCAAAGTGGCATCAAAGCCTTGGTTTGCTTGTGAAAATTGCTGAGTTTCTTGTGGTGAAAGATGAAAGTGAATACCAGCAGGATGATATCTTTGAATGGTACAAATTATCAAGCATGGAAGGGCAAGATGGAGAACTTGTTATATGTCAAAGAATACTAGAAGCGAGTGTTCTCCACTGAGATGCCGGAGGGCATTGAGTAAGGTCAGGGGAAGGTACTTCATCGCCAAGCTTGTGGGTTTATTCAGCAATTGGTCGATGACAATGTTTTGAACCATATCATTGATGAGACACATGCACGCACCTTATGGTAGAAATTGCAAGAGTTGTTTGCCCAAAAAGAAGTTACAAACAAGATGTTCTTGATCAAACAATTGATGTGTAGCTTGAAGGGTGCTAAGTACTTTGTGACTTTTATTGATGGCTTTTCTAGGAAAGTTTGGGCCTTCACTTTGAGGACCAAAGATTAAGTACTAGGTGTATTCAAGCAATTATAAGCCTCAGTTGAGAGAGAAACTGAGAAGAAGATCAAGTGCATTCGCACTGATAATGAAGGAGAGTACATTGGGCCATTTGATGCATATTGCAAGCAACAAGGTATTAGGCATCAACTTACTCCCTCGAAAACACCACAACTGAATGGTCTTGCTGAGAGGATGCACATGACAATTGTGGATGCACATGGCAAAGCTACAGAAACACTTTTGGGGTGAGGCTTTGACGACTGCAATTTACCCAATTAATCTCTCACCAAGTTATCCTTTGTAGGGAGATGTTCCTAACAGGGTGTCGTGGTGGGCACATGTGAGATGCAAAATGATGGCTAAACAGAGGAGGCAGATCGAGGGCACCGGTGGGCTCCAGAGGCGAGGTCGGTCTGAGTGAGCGTGGGACGCAAGACAAACCCAGGTTCGGGGCTCTCCGGAGAGATAATACCCCTAGTCCCGCCAAGGCTGGTTTATATGATATGGTACAGGGTTGCTCCTGGAGCTGTTTGGAGGAAGAAGGAAAGCAGGCCAAGGCTTAGGTTGTTCCCTCTCCCATGTTCGTATGTGTGTGGATGTGTGTTCTACTGAGTGCTTCGCCCTTGTACATGGAGGCCTCCCAGGGGGTTTTATAGGTCAACACCCCAGGGTTACAATGGTAAAGTTACAAGGCCGTGGGGCCGGGTTGTCATCGTTCGAGATGTCGATGCTGGGACCCATCGGGTGTCAGGGCTCGCCGGGTTCCCCGGGCGAAGACCCCATGTGCCAGGCTGTACTGTTCTCTGTCATGTTGGACATCACAGAGTGGTCGGGTAGAGTCGGCTACAGTGGTGCTCTGCCTGGTCGCCATCTGATGTCGTCAGCAGTGATGATGGGGGCATTGTAGCCACGCCGGCCTCAGTCAGCAGGGTAGGTGGGGCACTGTCGCCATGCCTCTGTCGGTCAGAGGAGAGGGTGGGGCACTCTTGCCTCGCTCATCCCTGAATGGAGACTCATCCCATCGTACGGCTGGGATGGGACGGGTGCTGGCCTGTGGCCGGGTGGAGGAATATGCCACGGGGCAGCTAGCTTGTTGGGGAAGCCTTGACGCGCCAGGTTCTGCTGGCTTGCACTAGCCGGCAGGGCCAGGTTGCCGTATTGGTCATGTCGAAGAGTTCGGCCGGGTTGATGGACTTGGCCGGGTTGAGGGACCCGGCCAAGTGCGAGCCGGACTGCGGGACGATGCTGACCCCGATGTTTTCGAAAAAGATCCAGGTTCCGTTGCCTGCCCGGGGTTCATCCCCCCAATAGTAGTCCCCGAAGCTGCAAAGATCCATCGACTTCGAGTGGGTGGGCCTTCGCAGTTTCCCCCCCTGAATGAATGCTTGTTGAGGAAGCTGGCGACCGTCAGGTCCGTCAACACCTGCTGTGTGCCGGCTTCTGGAAGGCGGATCGCGGCATCCCGGCACGGGCGGGAACCGAGGAGTCCATCGAATCTTGAAGCAATCTTTTGGGCTTCGCGCGGGCGCCATGTGGCGCTCGGGAGCCGAAGGGGCCTGATAGGCCACGCGCGTGACGGGGCGGGATGACGAGCTGGGGGCCGCCACTGTGCGCCCTCGGCCCATGCACGTGGATTTATTGCGGCATCCACAAGTCAGTTGTCATTCTCGATGCAGTTATGGCGTGCGGTACATGCGCACTTATTGCGGGAAGTGGGAGGGGCGTGCGCAAACGATGCCACTCCCCCACATTTGAGACGTGGCTTATAAATTGGGGGGAGGGGTTGTGGAGATTACTCTCGCTCACGCTCCCCATCTTCTTCTTCCTCTGCTCCTGCGACCGTCGCATCCTGCAACGCTCTGCCGCTCTTCGAACAAGACTTTTCCGTCAATCTTCCCTCTCTTTCGCTCCTCTACCCCGAACTGCTGATGGCGTTGCCATCAGACTCGTGGATGGGCTCCACCACCACCGCCGCAGATATCGAGTATCTGCGCGCGACCAAGCGCCTGCCGAGGGAGACAGACGTCAATGTGCGGCTACCAGAGGGCGAGCAGGAGCCGCGGTCGGAGGGGCCGAGCGCGTGGTCTTCTTCACGCACGTCAAGCGCGGGTTTGGTCTTTCCGCGAGCAATTTCTTTCGCACCTTCTTGGAGTTCTTCGGGTTCCAACTGCATCATCTCTGTGCGAACGCCATTCTTCAGCTCTCCGGCTTCGTCACCCTGTGCGAGGGGTACATGGGGGTTGAGCCCTCGACCAACCTCCGGGTGCCCCTCTTCTTCTGGAAGCAGCAGGGGCCGACCGCTGAGGAGATGTCTTGTTGTGGGGCCGCCGTCATCTCGATGCGGACGCACAGGGAGCCCGGGGGGTGCCCCAAGATGCCGCTGGAGGATTCTGCCAAGAAATGGTAGAACTGCTTCTTCTACGTTCGCAACCTCGGCGCGGACCGGATCAACATGCCGCCCTTGGTCAACGTGACGCCATAGGATAAGCAGAACTGGACGTACTTTGTCATGCACCGGTCGCAGGAGGTTCTCAACCTGTGCCAGCGGGTGGTAGAGATGAAGGAGCAGGAGGGGCTCAGTGGCACAGATCTCATTGCCACCATCTCATGTCGAGTGCTGCCGCTGCAGTGCTGCTCCCACATCAACGGCCTGATGATGGGCCTCCAAAACCCCACCATGATTTTGATCATGCGCCTGGGAGGCGATTAGGTCACCCGCCGGATTGACCACATCTCCATGGCCGGGCTGACGGAGGACTGGGAGTTTGGGAAGCCTCCGTACAGCCAGGCGCGCCCGGCACCACTGGTGAGTCCTGGTCTTCATATTTTGCTGCTGCTCATCTTCTCATCTGCCCCAATGCGATGAGGGAAGTGCTGCTGAATGCCATCCAGCATCCGTATGACCGGGCATAGTCGTAGGCGGCGGCGCAACCCGAGGAGCTGGAGGCGGATGACACCGACGCTGGCACGAGGCGCCAGGTGGGTAAGTATTTTTGCATTTGACTTGTTGAGATGCCGGCTGTCGGCGAATGTGTTGATGAAAACCATTGATATAGTGGCGGAGAGGGGAGAAGGCGGCGACGCGGCTGTGGCGGCTAGCCGACCGCATGGGAAGGGGGACGTGGCGCCACAGAATCCGGCCGCGAAGCGCATGGCGGATCCGGCGGCCGGCATTAAACAGCCTGCCAAGAAGAGGCGGCGCGGTCCACATTTGGCGCCGGAAAGGCCACCGGCTCCGATGGTACCCGGGTAAGTTTTACGCCACTGAATTCTGTCGAGCTGCCTAGCGGCTTCCCTTGGTTCTTGCTTTTTTACTTTGTTGAGACTTAGGTCACCGGTGTTGCTGGTTGTGGCGGCGTCAGAGGCCACGTCCCTTAGTGGGGCTGTGTTCCGGAAGACTCGGTCCAGCGTTATCGAGCGGGAGGAGGAGGACGAGGCCGATCTAGACCTCGGTCTGGACCCGGCAGATGCAGAGGGCCTAGACTGGTGGGACCGAAACCGGTCCGAGGCGGAGCTGGAGGTGGAGTTGGAGCGGGCTTGGGCCAGCGCTGCCGCGACATGGGCGCGAGCCGGCATGTCCCGAGATGCCGGCGGGCATGGAGCCGGCGGCGACGGTCTTCATGCCTCCGTCGGAGGGGGAGTGTGGCAAGGACGACCTCGCGGAGGTGGTGGACCTCGACCGGGAGGTCGTGGAGTTCGGGAAGGACACTCCGCCATGGGCCGGTGCGGTCGAGCGGGCGGAGGCCGAGGGAGGCGGTGGCGATGCTGTCATGGAGGAGGCGGCGCAGGCGGCGCCTCAGGCGCCAATGGGTGGGGCGCCGTAGTTTGTGGCGCCGTAGGCGACTCTGGCCGTCGTGTAGGAGAGAATGCCGGAGAGGATGCCGACCTCAAGGGAGGCGGTCAGTGGTGAGTACGCCCTGATCTTCAGGCTAGGGAGCCGTCAGGCCGCTGGGTCACATCTGGCTGATGTTGGGCCCAGCGAGGTCTTCTTCAGGCCCCTGACCCAGGAGGAGGCGGCGATGGCCGCCGTGGCCAGGGCCTCTGCGGGCACGCGGAGAGGGTCCAGGCCTTCGCCCAGGCAGAGACAGAGCAAGCGCGGGAGTTGGAAACACGCCATAATTGTGAGCTTTTTTCCGTTGCCTTCCAATTTTTCTTCTTGCTGCTCTCTAGTGGGGGCGTGCTAGCGCACCCACTGGGTGTAGTCCCCGAGATTCAGGCCAACTATGTAGTAGTTGGGTCAAATCTTAAACTGTTGTCTTGTGCTGATTATTGTTTCTTGCAGCACCTGAACTCCCTCTGGGTCGGTGTCATCAATCGGCTCGTGGAGAAGCACATGCAGCTCAAGGTGCGGCTCGCCACCAAGGAGGAGGAGCTCCGCGTCACCGAAGGTAACTTTCCTACATGCTCATTTAGTGGGGGCACGCTAGCGCACCCACTGGGTGTAGCCCCCGAGATTCGGGCCAACTACATAGTAGCTGGGTCGAATCTTAAAGTAGTCTTTTCTTCTGTTTCTGAGTCTTCATCATGCAGCAGCTGCGGCCGAGGTGCCGTCCTGGCGAATCCGGTTATTCCGAGCCGGCTTGTAGTACGACCAGGTAATTGTTGATGTCGGCCGGCTCCGGGCTGAGGCGGCAGAGCTGAGGGTGGAGGCGGAGGAGGCCTGGCAGCCGCTTGCCGAAGCCGGTCAGCTGCAGGAGCGGCTGGCTGGTGATAAGAGCCGGCTGGAGGCCGAGGTGGACCGTCTCAAGATGGAGGCGACCAAGGCGGGGGAGGCCCTTGTCGAAGCCTACCAGCAACGTGATAAGCTGGCCGACGACAAGGGTCAGCTCCAGGCAGAGGAGGAGCGGCTGAAGGAGATGGGGATCAAGATGGGGGAGGCCCACCAGGGGGAGCTCCACCATCGCAAGGAGTACGAGTAGGTGGCCACGGCCAAGGACGACGAGCTAAAGGCGACCCTCGCCAAGGTCGCCGGTCTGGAGAAGGCGCTTGAGGGCCGTGACCATGCCATCAGCAGGGAGCAGCACGGTAGGTTGCTTGAAGCGCAACACCTGGGCGAGACTTTCGCCAGTAATGGCTTTCTTTGGGTTCTGCCGGGTTGAGAAGCTGGCTTCCTTTTCTTTGTTGCTGATTTGTCTTGCTCTTCTGTTGATAGGGCACTTCCCGGAGACACGCCGGGTGGCGGAGGAGGCTGTCCGCTTCCAGTGGGATTCGTAGGGGGTCGTGGGCTCCGGGACCAACCCGTAGGTCGCCTGGACCTTCCCGGAGAGCATGGCCACCGCCGAAGCTCGTCTACGCGTCTTGGGCGAGCAGATGGCGCGGCTCTCTGAGGCTGGCGCGGGGATGATGGCGGCCCTCTGGCCTGGCGCCGTCGTGCCAAACAGCTTCTCACGGCTGGCGCGGTGGCTGGAGGCGGGTTTGGAGCGGCTTCACGCATGGCGGGTCTCTGCCGCTCGTGCTGGCGCTGAGATGGCGCTCCAATTCGTGATGTCTTGGTATTTGGACCTGGCGCTGGATCGGCCGATGGGCCAGCGAGCCGGTGCGGAGCTCCAGCTGCACGCAGAGGCGGGGCGCATCACCGTTCGGGCTAGCTACAGCGCCGGGTTCGCCATCCATGATGAGTTCCAGCCGGAGCGAACGGATGACGGCGGAGTCGTTCTTGCTGACGACTTTGGCCTGCTTCTGGATGGCCCTGGGGCAGCTCCGAGGAGACGGGCGTCTATAGGGACGACGATGCCGAGGTGGAAGATACCGGCACCTCGGTGAACCCGAAGGCCACCGAGGGAGAGCTGGCAGCTGCGCGACCCGATGCTGGAGATGCCTGAGGCAAGGGCCATCCTGTTTTTATATTTGCAACAATTTATGTTAGGTAGCAGGTCCACCCACCCACTTGGGGATTTTGGTTGTAATGTAAGGAACTCTGGCCTTGGGTCTGTTTAAGTTGCGATGTAAATATTTTGTGAGTGTTTGCGCTTTTGCTTCTGTCTTTTGAGCCGTTTTCTTGCTTGCCTCCCTTCTC